>NW_027485137.1:25000-30000 GCF_050908995.1 Andrena cerasifolii | reverse complement strand
ATTTAAAATTTTTTTTAAAAAATTGAAAAAAAATTTAAATATAAAAAAAAATTAAAAAAAAATTTTAAATTTTAAAAAAAAAATTTTAAATTTAAAAAAAATTTAAAAAAGTAAAATAAAAGAAAAATAAAAATTAAAAAAAATAACAAAATTGTTAAAAAATTAAAACAATTTTTTTAAAAATTTTTAAAAAATTAAAAAAAAATAAAAAAAATTTAAAAATTAAAAAAATTTGTTTAAAAAATTAAAAAAAAAGTTTTATGAAAATTTTAAAAATTAAAAAACATTTTTGAAATAAAAAAATAATACTTTTAAAAAAAATTAAACAAAAATTTAGAAAAATTTTCAAAAATTCAAAAAAAAATAAAAGAAAATTTAAAAAAATTTTAAAAAAATTATAAAAATTAAAAAAAAATTTAAAAATTAAAAAAAATATTTAAAAATTTAAAAAATTAAAAAAATAAAATAATAGAAAAAAATTTAAAAATAAATAAAAAAACATTTTTTGAAATAAAAAAATTATAATTTTAAAATAATTTTAAAAAAATTTAAAAATTTAAAAAATGAACCAGTTTGCTCTTCCTGCCACGCATGCGCAACCAAGTCCCTTTGTGAGAGTCCCTCTCGTGGGCATGCGGGCGCTTGCGTCCCAAGCGTCGAAGCGAGCGCTTCGTTACAGTTCTAAGTTTCTATTATCTTATAGTTTATTTTTCTTTATATATATATATATATATATATATATATATATATATATATATATATGTGTGTGTGTTATTCTAATAAATTGATGTGCACTCCATACCACCGACTACTCCTGTTATGGACTACCTCTTTCAATGGTTATGGGCCCAGGAACGTAAAAGGTGGACGATTTAACCTAAAATAAGCCACGTGGTCAAGCATACACGTTCGGTGAGTCTGATAATTTACTAAAGCGAATTAAAGAGAAGAATTTGACAAAACAATGGCTGATATTCATAAGCAATCAAGTTTACGGATTGAGAAGTTATCAGATAATAATTACCGCACATGGAAGATAGAAATGAAATGGTTTCTCAAGGGCAAGGGACTACTAGACCACGTGCTTAGGAAAGATGATTTAGCGAATTTGACCACGGATGAACTAAGGAAAGCACATCAATCTCAAGATGATAAAGCAATAGCAGCCATTGGGTTGCACATTGAACCTAACCAACAGGTTCATATTGAAGAATGCACAAACGCACGTGACGCATGGGTTGCCTTAGAGCAAGTGCATCAGCCGAAATCCAGAATCAGGATATTGCAGTTAAAGAAACAACTTTACCAGTCCAGAATGAAGGAAGACGAGTCAATGTCATCATACATATCTCGAGTTAAAATAATTGTAAAAAATCTCAACGAAGCGGACTGCGAAGTGCGAGACGATGACACAGCGTACACTCTACTAGCTGGATTGCCAAACGATTACGAAAATTTAAACATGTCTCTAGCCAACTTACCAGATAAACAGTTTACTTCGTCAGAAATAACCAAAATACTACTGACTGAGTATGACAGGCGTAAATCCAGATGCACTGATAACAACGAAGACCGCATGGAAGCATTGAATCTACGAAAGGGACCAAAGCAGACAACACACAAAGGTACATATCAAACACATAAACCAAAACCTCCTTTTTGTTCGCATTGCAGGAAAACAGGCCATAATATACAGAACTGTTGGTTCAAAAACAAAACCAAAAGTCAGAACCACAATGGCCAGATGAAGGAAAGCAACGAAGGATTTTTGGTATCACTTAACAATATAGACATAGAAGATACATGGATCCTTGATAGCGGATGTACGCACCATGTATGTAAGCAAAGAGATTGGTTCGTAAAATTCAAGGAAACTCGCTTGGAACCAATCAACACAGCTGCTGAATCCAATGGAGAAAAGAGTCTCACACTGGAAACCGAAGGAATAGGTGATATCATAATAAAAGCCTTCATTGGTAATAGAACACAGGAAATAACATTACATAATGTATATTACGTACCTCGTATTAGAAAAAATTTATTGTCTGTTTCCCAAATCGAGCGAAGAGCCAAAGAAATTGTATTTGAAAACGGAAAAGCAAGTATTTATGATACAAGCAGAGGTAGGAAACTTATGTGCATAGCAGACAGACAAAATGATTTGTACGTAGTTCGTGCAAACGCGATTAGGAACCAGAGAGAAATATTGGAATCTCATAGCGTAGCCATACAAGACAGTAAATTATGGCACCACAGATTCTGCCATATAAACATGAAGACAATTGAAAAGACAGCAAGTCGAGTTCGAGGACTGGAAGATACAAAAATTAAAGAAAACGCATGTGAAGATTGTTACATTGGGAAATCGACAAAAATGCCTTGTAAAAAAATTGGAAATAGACAGTCGAAGGATGTTTGCGAGCTGATTCATTCGGATGTCTGTGGACCGATGCCTACCAGGTCGTTAGGTGAGAGACAATATTTTGCAACATTCATCGACGATTTTTCAAAGTATGTTACAGTGGTGTTTCTTAAGACGAAGGATGAGATCAAGGATTGTATTAAAAAATATATAGCCAGCGCGGAACTCGAAACGGGAAAGAAAGTCAAGAGATTTCGTTCCGACAATGGAAAAGAATATTGTAACCAAGATCTAAGAACCTACTTTGAAGAGAAGGGTATTAAGCACGAAAGATCGAACGTCGAAACACCCCAGATGAATGGGATAGCTGAACGAATCAACAGAACGCTACTTGATTTAACCAGGTCAATGTTGAAATCTGCCAGATTGCCTCAGAAATTTTGGGCTGAGGCCGTCGCTACAGCAGCGTATGCCAGGAACCGAGTTGTTCACACGTCCAATAAGGATCAAGTCCCACTTGCTATTTGGTCAGGAATAACTCCAAGTGTAAAACACTTAAAAGCGTACGGAGCATTGGCTTACGCACATTTACCAAAGCAAGGACAGAGGAAGTTGGACGATAGAGCCACTCCAGCCGTATTAGTCGGCTACGCATCCCAGACAAGAGGCTACCGCCTATGGTGCCCGAAGAAACGGGACGTAATAGTAACCAAACATGTGCGTTTCGTAGAAGATAAGATGGGTTTTGAATGGTTGCACCGCGAGAATATAGACTATGAATACGATACTATTGCATATAACGACATTTGGTCGGAAGAAGAAGATGGACCACAAACTGATGCACAGATCGCGGACATGGAAGAAGCAACGCAGCAGCAAATTTCAACTACAGTCGATAAACCGACTAAGGAGACAGTGGGGGTGAAGGATACTCAGCTGAAAAGGAAGGTTGGAAGACCAAGGAAAATAGTAAGGAATCCATACGGAAGAAAAGGGAAACCTCGTCCGCAAGAGGACCAAACGAGCAACGCTGAAGAAGAGGACAGAGAAAGCATAGAACTAAATCTTATGGAGATTACGGAGCCAAATACCCTAAACGAAGCCTTGTCGTCTCCGCAAGCAAAGCAATGGGAAAGGGCTATGGAAGATGAACTGAATAGCCTGATACAAAGAAAAACCTGGAAGACCATTGACAGCCTACCAGCAGACCGAGAAGTTATAGGTAGTAAATGGGTGTTCAAATTAAAAAGAGACTGTGATGGTAAAGTACTTAGATATAAGGCCAGATTGGTAGCACAAGGTTTCACCCAACAAAAGGGGGTAGATTACCACGAAACCTATGCACCAGTAGCTAGTTTTTCGATAATAAGGTTGTTATTAGCGATTTCAGGTATTTTCGGTTGGCACACTAGACAGCTAGATATAAAATGCGCGTATCTTTATGGAAAGCTTGAGGAGGAGATTTTTATGAAGCTACCTCAGTCGAACAAACATGAGGAAGGAAGAATCGTAAAACTAGACAAGCCCATTTATGGACTCAAACAGTCAGGCAGAAATTGGAATGCTGAACTGGATGGCTTCTTCACGGAACAAAGGTTTGAGAGATTGCGCTCATCCAATTGCGTTTATATCAAAGGACACTGGACCGTAGCTGTAATTTATGTAGACGATATTTTCATATTTGCGAAAGAACTAACGTCGATAGAAAACTTTGTTAAACTCATTGATGAGAAATACGAAACCAAAGATCTCGGGGAAATAAAACATGCCTTAGGTGTTAAGATAGAGAGAAACGATAATTCCATTGTACTTAGTCAAACGCCATATTTAGAATCCTTGTTACGCAAGTATAACATGAAAGATTGTAGGGGCGCGACAACCCCATTAGAACCCGGTTTAAAAATTTTAAAGAGTTCATTACCAGATCGGTTAAACGATAACGGAATAACGGCATATCGAGAGTTAATAGGATCGTTAATGTATGTAGCCTTGCGAAGTAGACCAGATATTTTGTTTGCCGTGACAAAATTGTCACAGTTCAACTCATGTCCGAGCGAGATACACTGGACTCAGGCTAAGCATATTTTGCGTTATTTATACAAGACTGAAAAATACGTTATGCGTTACGATATAGACGAAAAGCCCGAAATTAAAATTTTTTGCGACGCAGATTGGGCAGGCGATATGGACGATCGGCATTCGTTTACAGGTGTGGTTGTAATGATAGGATCCAACCCTGTACAATGGATAGCACCTAAACAAAAGTGTGTATCCATGTCGACCATGGAAGCCGAGTACATCGCGTTAGCGTCTGCGGCAAAGGAAGCAACATGGTTAAAAATGTTTTTAAGCGAACTAGAACTTTATGAATACTTCTCGGGAATTAGCAATATATACTGCGACAACAAATCAGCAATAGAGTTCTCAAAAAGCCGTATCGAAAATCGGCGAACTAAACACATAGATATAGCATACCATTTTATAAGAGAGGAAGTTGAAAAGAACTCAGTCACATTGTCATACGTCGCCTCCAACGAAAATTTAGCGGACGTAATGACGAAGGGCCTAAAATGCGCGGCTCATAAAGCCTGTAACAAAGGGTTAAAATTAGGAACAGCAAAAGTGGGGGATTGAACCA
>NW_027485137.1:0-22500 GCF_050908995.1 Andrena cerasifolii | reverse complement strand
CAAAAAGTTTCCTCGTAATATTTCTTGAGAAATTCGTCTATACGTGCAGCTATGCAAGGGAATGTTAGTAAACACTGTCACTGTTCTCTAGTTCGCGATCCGCGATCAGCTGTTTCGCCGACTCGTTGGTTTGTATCTTAGTACGTTCTTAACTAATGGTTGAACACAAACAACTTGAAGCAAGATTTTAAACAAAGCGATTTATTAACTTCGTTAATCGGTTATTATAATCGTGCGTGGGGGCTTTTAGAATTGGCACAATATTTGTAATATGGTTATAACATTTAATATATATATATGGATATGAGATACAATATAAGTCGTTTAATAATGATCGTTAATAATAATAATATGATAAGATTGCGATAAGCAGTTATAATAGAATAGTAAGATTGCGATAAGCAGTTATAAACAAAATAATAGAATAGTAAGATTGCGATAAGCAGTTATAAACGAAATAATAGAATAGTAAGATTGCGATAAGCAGTTATAAATGAAATAATAGAATTGTAAGATTGCGATAAGCAGTTATAAACGAAATAATAGAATAGTAAGATTGCGATAAGCAGTTATAAATGAAATAATTGAATAGTATGGTATGGTGGTGATATGCACAATAATATTAAGTAATATAAATGGCTTACGGTGATCGTCGAACACTGAGTTTAATATTAACACTTTTAAGATATACTTTTCAAGAAAGCCTTCTACCTAAGAGGTTTCTGTCGAAGAAAGAGAGCTCGGCCTGTCAGGACCTCATATTTATGTACTTTTCACAGGAGTATTGTGGGGTACGCGCGGTAAAGACCTTGACACATTTCGGTTTAAGACGCAGTAGGACTTCCGGGGTTTTTACAAACGGTACGTCTATTAATAGACGTATTTATGTCACGTACGCCAAATATACGTCGCAATTAGGTTTCTGGGGTTTTTATGACTGCGAAAAGAGATACTCAACTCATCGAATGGATTTCGGGTGTTTTACGGGAAAGGGGTTATTAGAGTGGCTTGGACTTCATGAGTCGTAAAGAGGGGGTTGAGACTTGGTCTCGATTTAAGAGGGATTTGTAATGAGGGACTTGTTTGAATTTGTTTTTGGAGGGAATGATTCGTGCCTTGTAAGACGAATAGGCGAAGAGGGTTTTGAAACGATCATCTCGTGATGGGGACCGCTAAGGTACATCAGCGAGGTGGAGGTTTGTATTGATCATCCTGTGTTGTTGACCGCTAAGGTGCAACATCAAGGTGATCGGTGATTGAGGAGATGGGGTAGAAGTTGAGTTTGATAGACTTTAGTGGAGTGATTTTGAGGTTTACTAGTGGAATTGGGAATAGGAAACGCGCGAAAAATTGTGGGACGTTACACCTCCCCCTTTATATGAAGAAATGTGTACATTTCTTAACACAGGGTTAGGGTGTCTTGAAATGCGGAGGAAAAGAAAAATAAAATAAAATGTACCGTTTTGGAAAAAATAAAAATAAAATGGTTTGGAAATAATAAAATAAAATAAAATATATAGCCTATTTGGCGTAAAAGAAAAGTAAAATAAGAGATGAGAATAATAATAATAGAAAATATAAAAGAATTGATTGTATTAGGAAAGAAAAAAAAAAACATTTACTTATACTTAAAAATAATATGTATATATATATGTATATAAAAGAAATAGAAAATAAGGAATATTCACAAGGAAGGATGTACAAGGAAGGATAGAATTAAGGAAAGGAATTTTGGAAGGATTAGTATGGAGGAAAGGAATATTCGAGGATTGAGTAGGAGGGGTCGTCCAGGATGAACGTGAGGTCGTAACCACTCTGATAGAGGTCATCGAACCATTTTAAAAATTCGGGCGTCAGCTCTGTGTGGTCTGGGACCTTAGTCGCTGACCCCGTATTCAAAATCTCCACGACACCTGGGGGTGGAGGGATGACGGAGGGAACTTGGGAGGTGGAAGGTTGAGGAGAGGGTTGGAATTGAACGGGAGGGGGGTAATATATAGGAGGGGAATGGGAGAGTACCTCCTCGGGTATTGAAGGGCGAAATGGGGGTATTGGGTCCATCGACGTCCTCATGGGGGAATCATCAATAGTGATGACCTCCGGTTCTGCCTCCCTGATGACGATGTTCGACGTCACCTTCGGGAGAAGCTGTGAGGCGCTCCCTTCCTCCTTCATGGCCCTCTGGCGCAGCCACCGTATGTGGGAGAGCTTTCTTTTGAGGCCTCTCCCATGGGTCCTAGGCCCACTGGGTTTATGGGCCCTTTTATGAGGCATGGTGCGATCTAAGAAACGAGGTGATTTAATGTTCTTTTCTCTGTAATTTATGATTAGGGTCAACCGGGGTTTTCGCGTATTTGACCAAGACGCGCCTTATTCGCGTGTATAATTTTTGTTTTCCCTTTCCATGATATTTTTAAATTCTGAGAGGGGATTACCTCTAATATCGTGTGAGGGCCAGAGTATTGATCTCCGAATTTTCCCTTTCGGGGTTCTATTAATACGAAAATCGAGTCGCCCGGTTTAAAGGTCTTCTCGCTTATGTGTCTATCGTAGTACTTTTTATAACGGAGTTTTGATTGATTTAACTTTTCTGCTGCAGCGGTTTGCAGTTCTTGCATCCTTATGTTTAATTTCGAGAGGTATTGACTATAAGTTTCATTTTCAAAGTCTTCGGGCATTCTTTTCCGACTGGGTACCCGGGCTATTTTACCGAACACTAATTCTTGTGGAGTGTATCCAGTGCCCTCGTGGACGCTGGTATTATAAGAGAACGCGGCCATGTCGGTCCATTCGTCCCAGTCACTGTATCTACCGATAAACATTTTCAAATATTCTGTTAGGACAAGGTGCGATCGCTCTAGAGAGCCGTTAGTCTGTGGGTGAAAAGCTGTGGTTCGAAATTGTTCAATTTTAAATTTTTGCGCGATAGTTTTCATGAGTTTACCAGTAAAATTAGCTCCTTGGTCAGTGAGGATGGCTCTGGGAGCTCCGAATTGACAGATAAACTTTCTGATAAATGCATCTGCAATTTTTTCCGACGTCGATTGTTTGAGTGGTTCACACACGAAATATTTAGTTAATAAATCTTGCATGGTTAATATGTAGGTATTTCCTTCTCTCGTGGTGGGTAACGGTCCTACTATATCTAAGGCTATTTTATCAAAGGCGCGTCCAGGCGTGTCTGTAAGGATCATTGGTTGCCTGGTTTTAACACGAACGAGTTTCTTCCGCATACAGTCTTCGCATTTTCGAATATAATCTTCAACGGCTTTCTTCATTCCTTTCCAGAAATAGTGGTGTCTAATTCGGTTATAGGTTTTTGTTACTCCTTTATGTCCAGCTAATGCAGACGCGTGATTTTCTGTAATAATGCTTTGTCTCTTTGATTCTTCGGGGATCTGAACTATTTGTAGGCATATTGTGACCTCGATGTCTTCCTCGTCGACGGTTTCGAGAATGTCCATAATAATATCTTGCCAACTTAGCTGATCAATGTTTGTCGTTTTGGCAATACTGAATGAATATATAGTTAACTCACGTACTACATCCCTAAGAGAAGAAAGGGCTGTTCTCCAATTTGTCGTGGTTAGGGGAATATTTTGTGTTTCCTTGATAACTAACCCTACGAGAATTTGTCCCTTTTTATATGACACATGAGCCCTGCCCAGAGTGAGTTCGTTTGCTATTGTCAGTTCTCCTGCTTCTTGTAACTGTTTAGCTCCTTCGTCGCAAGGTTTCCCATCGGCACTCAAAAGGAAGACGAGCGTTTCTTTACGTAGGGACAATGGGTCGCGACTGATGGACGGTACTATTCTGATTTCTCGGTCTGGGTCAGCTTCGTATTCTGCATCATGGGAATCGTCTTGCTCAATTATTGATAAATCCGAGTCGGATGTTGACTCGTCTGATACGTTTGATTCCACTTCGGAATCGGGATCCGTTTGTATCTGGGGAACTGGGGACTGCTGAGGCGAAATATGTTCGTAAGGGGTGGTTATTTGTTCCCCTTCATTTTCCTGATTCTTTTCTTCGACGCTACTCATTGGTTCTGATAAATTTTCTTTTGTGGATTCTACTGCAGATGTTGGACCTTTTCGTACCTTCCGGTGAGGCTGCATCCGCGTAGGTTTCGTCCTTAGATGGGGTTTATTTGTGGGTTCTGAAGCAGAGGTGGATGGTCGGGAACCCCGAGGTCTTCCAGGACCTCGTGTAGGTGGGGTTTTAGTTTCCTTAGTAGTCCGAGATTTTTTGGTATCTGGTGTGGGCCAGTCCACCCAGTCTTCGTCGGCTTCTTCTCGTGGCCGTATTGGGCATGCCTCCACTGTAGGGGGATTACGAGATAGAGCGTCGGCAAGTTTGTTGCTTTTCCCCGGTTGGTATCGAATTTCGTATTCATACTCAGCTAATTTTAAACGCCACCTAACGAGACGTGACGTTGGGTCTTTTACTCTATGTAACCAGATTAGTGGTTGATGGTCGGTAAATAAAATAAATTTCCTTCCGTATAGATAAGGTCGGAAGTGCCTAACGCAATATACGATGGCTAAAAGTTCCTTCTCTATGGTTGCGTAATTTATTTCTGCTTTATTTAGGAGGCGAGAGGCGTAAGCGATCGGTAACTCTTTTCCATCTATAGTCTGACTCAATATCCCTCCTATAGCGTAGTCAGAAGCATCTGTAGTGACGTGAAATTCCAGGTCAAAATTCGGGTATTGCAGGATAGGTTCTTTCTGCAATGCTAGTCTTAAGTGGTCAAAAGCCGTTTTCTGGGACGGTCCCCACTCAAATATTGTATCTTTCTTCAATAGTTGGGTTAACGGACGAGCTATTTTAGAAAAGTCTGGGATAAATTTCCTATAATATCCGGTTAAACCAAGGAATTGTTTGATTCCTTTAGGTGTATTTGGTGCCGGGTAGTTTCGGACGGCTTCAATTTTTCCTGAATCAGGTTTTACTCCTTGTTCTGTAATTATGTGACCCAAATATGCGACTTCTTTGTGTAGAAATTTACATTTCGAAGGCTGAAGTTTAAGATTCGCCTCTCTTAGGCGTTGAGCAAGTTTTTTAAATTTTATTAAATGTTCTGTAAGGGAACTCGCGTAAAGGACAATATCGTCCAGATATACGAACATTTCTGTGCCTTGGAGTCCCGTGAGCGTGTGATCCATTAAACGTTGGAAAGTAGCTGGTGCATTACAAAGTCCAAATGGCATTCTAACAAACTCATAATGTCCATGAGGTGTAGAAAAGGCCGTTTTAGGCGCATCTTCCGGTTTCATAGGGATTTGGTGAAATCCGGAAGCTAGGTCGAATACGGAAAAGTATTTTGCTCCTCCTAATTGGTCTAGTATTTCGTTAATGTTTGGAAGTGGGTATGCGTCAGGAACGGTTTTTCCGTTTAAATCCCTGAAGTCAATTACCATTCTCCACAAGAGTTCCCCATTGGGTCCTGGTTTTTTAGAGACGATCCAAATAGGTGAATTATAGGGTGATAATGACGGTTTTATAATGTCGTTAGTTAGTAAATTCTTTATTTGCTTGTCTATTTCCTTCTTATGTACAGGAGGGAAGCGATATTGTTTAGTATTTACTGGCACTGGGTCCATTGTCTGGATCCCATGCTGGATAGCGTTTGTGTGGCCTAACTTCTCATCTGGTAGATGGAAGAGGTCATGGTATTTATATAAAATTCTTTGGACATGAAGTTTTTCCTCCGGATTCATGTGTTCCGTTGAAATTAGTTTGAGCACTCGTTCCATTCTTGTTGCGGTTTGTTCAGAAATTATCGATATTTCCTCACCCGACGCCATAGTAAGAGACTCCTGGAATTCTAGGGGAAGGGTTGTTTCGGCATAATGCCCTGGGGATGAGAGCGAGTGTACCTTCGCGGGTACCTCTGAATGATGGATCGACGGATCCTGGGGAAAGAGGGGCTTGAATTTTGTTAGGGTTGGAATAGGATTGACGCGTTTAGACGTCTTAGTCTCTTTCGGTCGTCTTTGTTTGGGTTCTGGAATTACAATTTCAAATTCTTCCAATTCAACAGTAGGTACAGTGATCGTCGTGTCCATTTCATTAGAATTTATAATTTGTAGGTACGCTTTGCCGTCCTTATTACGGACGAGGGCATTACCTGCATGAATACCAGTGCCTAAATCTAATCTAGGCAAATATCCTTCCTTTACGTCTGAATTTGATATGTTTACGAAGCAAACTGTTTTCGATCTAGCGGGTAGCACGAGTTGATCCTTATTTACGAACGGGATGGAGTTTCCTTCGAACTCCAACTGTTTCTTCGAGTAATGTATTGAAGCATTTTGTTTTATAAAGAATTCGGTGCCTAATATTCCTTGTGGTTTGATTGGGAAGTCGTTTTCGACTACGTGGAATGTGACATCGTTGCCCAATAGAGTTATGTTTACTGTCCCAAGGGTGAAGACGAGGTCTTTAGCGATGCCTCTTAATTGCACCTGTTTATTGATATCTATGTTTTGTGGTTGTTTTATTGTGTGAATTTTCAACAAATTCACTTCGGACCCAGTATCAATCATTAACTCTGGTGCTACTTCAAAATCCGGGGACTGAATAATTACGGACGGGGCTTCGTCGACGGCATTTAACCATGCGGTAGCGATTCTTGTTCTGGTATTCCCGATTCCGCTCGTATTGTCATTGGACGCGCTCCTGCTTGGCCCGTTCCACGGTACGCGTCCGCTGTTGACCGTAGGGGCAGAGCGTTTCCCGAATCCCGTTCCTGGAAGGTTCCAGGGCTTCTCTCATTGCGATTAAATAAGCGTTTCCTACATTCAGAGATTAAATGTCCGGGCTTTTTACAATATGCGCAAATACGTAATTCCGTAGGCCTTGAAGGAGGAGGTCGGTTTTTGTCCCAGTAAGGGACCAAAGGGTTTGGCGCCTGATTATCGTATCCCGCAATGCGGTTTTGGGAATATCGCTCTGTCGATTGGGAGGCTATTTTTTGATTATTCCTGCAGGACAATGCGTCGTGTCCCGTCTTATTACAAACTTGACATATGATTTTTGGAGTCTTTTGTTCGGAAAATCTCTGGCGGTCTCGATCAATTTTCTTGTCTACGAGTACAGCTAGCTCGAAAGCTTCATCGAGCGTGTCGAAATCATGTTGTTGTAATCTTGTTCGTATATGGGGGGGAAGTCCATCCACAAATGAATCCAACGTCAAACGGTCTAGGTCCTCGGGATGATTCCGTGCAAAGTCGCGATAATAATCCCTATCCTCTTCCAAAATAGCGAATCGGAGATCCTTAACGCGCGAGATGTACTCTAGTACGTGTTCATTTGTTCCTTTGATAATATTTGCTAATTCTCCTCGATAGTGATCTGACGTTTTCGCGGGGGAGAATGTACGTTTTAGTTGTTTCATTAAGTCATTTACTGAGTCGAAGACCCTATCCTCAACAGCCAAGCAGGCGTGGTCTTGCAGTTTATTGCGCAACAACCTCGCCAGCTGGGGTTCAGCCTGCGGGGGAACCAGAGCTTTAGCCCTATTGCAGGCTCTAGCGAATTGCAAAACAGACATATTGTGACCGTTAAATTTTGGGACTGTTTCTATAGCGTCCTTTAATTTGATCTGGGGCAATGGATCCTGGTCCGGAATATTATTACTATTCAATGCCTCAGGAGTTTTATTGTAATTTAGCACCGGTTTTGTATCGAAACGGGAGGAACCCGGTGTAGCAAAGTTATTCGCAATTGGCGGGGGTGCAAGAAGTTTTTTCATCATTGCTTCGATATTCTGTATTTTATCGGAAAGACCTTTAAGCGTGGGTTCGGGCGGTCCGATGCCTTCGCCCGTATACGTTTTAGTTTCGGAATTTACCGCAAACCTCATGTGCAAATTGTCGATTTCGGCTCGTTTCTCACGTAATTTTTGTAATTGTTCCATTATTTCGGCGGTGGCGTTTTCTATAGCGCTATTGAAAGGCTCCGCGTCTTGGTCTAGCACGCGGAGGTTGTCGGTATCACCGGATTCGGACATTTTTAAACTCGGTAAATTTTATTATTTTAGGGTGATTTAAGAGGTTTCCTATGTTTAAGCGTCCGGCAGCAGCTACTCAAAATCTATGATATTCTCTACCCGGGTAGTTTATATCGAACCTGTTATAATTTTTATTTATTTGACGTAAATGCTCTGTGCACGCGGCACGACTGCTAATAGGCCGTACTTTGAACAGAAGGTTTTTGCAACGAGGGCACTCAGGGAATATATCGTTAGGTTAGTGGTAGTGCACTTGATATATCTCGTCTACCTCTACCCGATTTGAATTAAAGCAATTTAGGCAAATTTTTCCGCCTTCCGTGGTCGTAGCTGCTCCTCCCGAAACACAAATCAGTTTATTTGAGTCTGACAAAACGCCCCGCAGCCTGCGGCTTGGGAAATATAATGTATTTTGACTTTGGCGTGAATCGCACATGTTAGTTATCAATGTCTTATGTTGCGTCAGGCAGTTTGTTTAAATTTCGTGGTAAAAGGATATTAGTGATTCAGTTTCTGTTTGAAAGGAAGTACCACTGTGTACACTCGACACAATTGGTTGCGGGACGCGTTTGATATATCACGCTATTGCACCTTAGGCAATTAGGGAATGTATAGGGTGTTTGGCAGTAGTGAATTTGATACTCTGTCACCGTTTCTGTTGGTACTAGTCGGGAGCAATGTAAGCAAATTTCGTCGCCTTCGTCGTTTGTTACTATGGTCCCGGAAACACAGACCATCCACTGTATAGATGCCGTCAAATTTTGTAATTGGCGGCTCCTGTAGGCTGGTTTCCACGGACTAACGTATTCTGTATACATGCTAAATAGGCAATTGTGGGTACCGTATGTTAGGGAATTTATTCCTATTAACAGTTGACGGATCCCACCGCTGTCACCAAAATTATGTCACGTCCCGGGTGAGGTCTTTTGGGAACGATGACATTAGGAAAGGAGAAAGACAGGCGCGAATCTAAAATCCTGCACTCTGAGATTTTTGGGGGAAGACCAGGCGCGAATATTAAATCCGTCACACTGAGGGTTTGGAAGGAACTTAGGCGCGAATCTTGAATCCAGCACACTGAGGGATTGAAAGGAATTCAGGCGCGAATCTATAATCCAGCACACTGAGGGTTTGAAAGGAATTCAGGCGCGAATCTATAATCCAGCACATTGAGGGTTTGGAAGGAGAGGAACGTCAGGCGCGAATCTTGAATCCAGCACACTGAGGGTTTTGAAAGAGAGGAACGTCAGGCGCGAATCTTGAATCCAGCACACTGAGGATTTTGAAGGAATTCAGGCGCGAATCTATAATCCAGCACACTAATCGTTTTACAGGGAGGAACGCCAGGCGCGAATCTATAATCCAGCACACTAGTCGACCAGGGAAGTTTAAAGGCTAGAGCGTATTTGGGGAACACCCGTTAGCACTTTGTTTTGGTTTACGTAATATCAGATTTACCGTTGCATAGGCACAAAAAGTTTCCTCGTAATATTTCTTGAGAAATTCGTCTATACGTGCAGCTATGCAAGGGAATGTTAGTAAACACTGTCACTGTTCTCTAGTTCGCGATCCGCGATCAGCTGTTTCGCCGACTCGTTGGTTTGTATCTTAGTACGTTCTTAACTAATGGTTGAACACAAACAACTTGAAGCAAGATTTTAAACAAAGCGATTTATTAACTTCGTTAATCGGTTATTATAATCGTGCGTGGGGGCTTTTAGAATTGGCACAATATTTGTAATATGGTTATAACATTTAATATATATATATGGATATGAGATACAATATAAGTCGTTTAATAATGATCGTTAATAATAATAATATGATAAGATTGCGATAAGCAGTTATAATAGAATAGTAAGATTGCGATAAGCAGTTATAAACAAAATAATAGAATAGTAAGATTGCGATAAGCAGTTATAAACGAAATAATAGAATAGTAAGATTGCGATAAGCAGTTATAAATGAAATAATAGAATTGTAAGATTGCGATAAGCAGTTATAAACGAAATAATAGAATAGTAAGATTGCGATAAGCAGTTATAAATGAAATAATTGAATAGTATGGTATGGTGGTGATATGCACAATAATATTAAGTAATATAAATGGCTTACGGTGATCGTCGAACACTGAGTTTAATATTAACACTTTTAAGATATACTTTTCAAGAAAGCCTTCTACCTAAGAGGTTTCTGTCGAAGAAAGAGAGCTCGGCCTGTCAGGACCTCATATTTATGTACTTTTCACAGGAGTATTGTGGGGTACGCGCGGTAAAGACCTTGACACATTTCGGTTTAAGACGCAGTAGGACTTCCGGGGTTTTTACAAACGGTACGTCTATTAATAGACGTATTTATGTCACGTACGCCAAATATACGTCGCAATTAGGTTTCTGGGGTTTTTATGACTGCGAAAAGAGATACTCAACTCATCGAATGGATTTCGGGTGTTTTACGGGAAAGGGGTTATTAGAGTGGCTTGGACTTCATGAGTCGTAAAGAGGGGGTTGAGACTTGGTCTCGATTTAAGAGGGATTTGTAATGAGGGACTTGTTTGAATTTGTTTTTGGAGGGAATGATTCGTGCCTTGTAAGACGAATAGGCGAAGAGGGTTTTGAAACGATCATCTCGTGATGGGGACCGCTAAGGTACATCAGCGAGGTGGAGGTTTGTATTGATCATCCTGTGTTGTTGACCGCTAAGGTGCAACATCAAGGTGATCGGTGATTGAGGAGATGGGGTAGAAGTTGAGTTTGATAGACTTTAGCGGAGTGATTTTGAGGTTTACTAGTGGAATTGGGAATAGGAAACGCGCGAAAAATTGTGGGACGTTACAATAAAAAAATTTTTTTAAAAAAATTTTAAAGAATTAAATAAAAAATTTTAAAAAAAATTTTAAAAAATTTTCAAAAAATTTTAAAAAATTTTCAAAAAAAATTTAAAAAATTAAAAAAAAATAAAAAAGTTAAATAATAATTTAAAAAATTAAATAAAAATTAAAAAAAAATTTTAAAAAATTAGAAAAAATTTTTTTTTAAATTTTCAAAAATTTTTTAAAAAATATTGAAAAAATTTTCAAAATTTCTTTTAAAAAAAAATAAAAAAATTTAAAAAAATTAAATAAAAATTAAAAAAAATTTAAAAATATAAAAAAATTAAAAAAAAATTTTTTTAAATTTTCAAAAAATTTTTAAATTTAAAAAAAATTATAAATTTTAAAAAAAATTTTAAAAAATTTTCAAAAAATTTTAAAAAATTTTCAAAAAAAATTTAAAAAATTAAAAAAAAATAAAAAAGTTAAATAATAATTTAAAAAATTAAATAAAAATTAAAAAAAAAATTTTAAAAAATTAGAAAAATTTTTTTTTTAAATTTTCAAAAATTTTTTAAAAAATATTGAAAAAATTTTCAAAATTTCTTTTAAAAAAAAATAAAAAAATTTAAAAAAATTAAATAAAAATTTAAAAAAAATTAAAAAAATTAAAAAAATAAAAAAAAATAAATAAAAATTAAAAAAAAAAATTAAAAAATCAAAAAAAAATTTTTTTAAATTTTCAAAAAATTTTTAAATTTTTTTTAAAAATTTTAAATAATTTTCAAAAAAATTTTAAATTTAAAAAAAAATTATAAATTTAAAAAAAAATAAAAAAATTTTTTAAAAATTAAATAAAATTTTTAAAAAAATTAAATAAGAAATATAAAAAAATTAAATAAGAAATATAAAAAAAATTTTAAAATTTTCAATTTTTTTTTTTAAAAAATTAAAAAAAAATAGAAAAAGTTAAATAAAAATTTTAAAAAATTAAAAAAAAATTTTTTTACATTTTCGAAAATTTTTTAAAAAATATTCAAAAAAATTTCAAATTTTTTTTTAAAAAAAATTAAAAAAATAAAAAAAATTAAATAAAAATTTAAAAAAAATTTAAAAAATTAAAAAAAAAAATTTTTTTAAATTTTCAAAAAATTTTTAAAAAATTTTTTAAAAATTTTAAATAATTTGAAAAAAATTTTTAAATTTTTTTTAAAAAATTGAAAAAAAATTTAAATATAAAAAAAAATTTAAAAAATTTTTAAATTTAAAAAAAAATTATAAGAAAATTAAAAAAAAAATTTTAAATTTAAAAAAAATTTAAAAAAGTAAAATAACAGAAAAATAAAAATTAAAAAAAATTACAAAATTGTTAAAAAATTAAAACAATTTTTTTAAAAAAATTTTTAAAAAATTAAAAAAAAATAAAAAAAAATTTTTAAATTTTAAAAAAATTATAAAAAAATTTAAAAAATTAAATGAAATTTTTAAAAAAATTAAATAAGAAATATAAAAAAATTAAATAAGAAATATAAAAAAATTAAAAGAAAAAAATTAAAAAAATTTTCAAAAAATTTTAAAAAATTTTCAAATTTTTTATTAAAAAATTTAAAAAAATAAAAAAAGTTAAATAAAAATTTTAAAAAATTTAAAAAAATTAAAAAAAAAATTTTTTACATTTCCGAAAATTTTTTAAAAAATATTCAAAAAAATTTCAAAATTTTTTTAAAAAAAAAAAAAAAAAAATAAAAAAAATTAAATAAAAATTTTAAAAAAATTAAAAAAATTAAAAATTAAATAAAAATTAAAAAAAAATTAAAAAATTAAAAAAATTTTTTTTTAAATTTTCAAAAAATTTTTAAATTTTTTTTAAAAATTTTAAATAATTTGAAAAAAATTTAAAAATTTTTTTAAAAAATTGAAAAAAAATTTAAATATAAAAAAAATAAAAAAAAAATTTTAATTTAAAAAAAAATTATAAGAAAATTAAAAAAAAATTTTAAATTTAAAAAAAAATTAAAAAAGTAAAATAAAAGAAAAATAAAAATTAAAAAAAAATACAAAATTGTTAAAAAATTAAAATAATTTTTTTAAATAAATTTTTAAAAAATTTAAAAAAAAAACAAAAAAAATTAAATTAAAAAAATTTCAAATAATTTGAAAAAATTTTTTTAAATTTTTAAAAAATTTAAAAAAATTTAAATATAAAAAGAAATAAAAATTTTTTTTTAACAAAATTTTAAAAAATTAAATAAAAAATTTTAAAAAAATTTTTTAAAAATTTTCAAAAAATTTTAATAAATTTTCAAAAAAATTTAAAAAAATTAAAAAAAATAAAAAAAGTTAAATAAAGATTTAAAAAAAAAAATTAAAAAATTAAATAAAAATTTAAAAAAAATTAAATAAAAAATATAAAAAAATTAAAAAAATTTTCAAAAAATTTTAAAAAATTTTCAAAAAAATTTTAAAAAATTTTCAAAATTTTTTTTAAAAAATTAAAAAAAATAAAAAAAATTAAATAAAAATTTTAAAAAAATTTTAAAAAATTAAAAAAAAAATTTTTTTAAATTTTCAAAAAATTTTCAAAAAAAATTTTAAAAAATTTTAAAAAATTTAAAAAATTTAAAAAAAAATTTAAAAAATTTTAAAAATTAAAAAAAAATAAAAAATTTATAAGAAAATTAAAAAAAACATAAAATTTTTAAAAAAAATTTAAAAAGTAAAATAAAACAAAAATAAAAATTTAAAAAAAAATTTAAAAATTGTTAAGAAATTAAAACAAATTTTTTAAAAAAAATTTTAAAAAAATTTTTTTAAAAAATTAAAAAAAAACAAAAAAAATTAAATTAAAAAATTTCAAATAATTTGAAAAGAAAATTTTAAATTTTTAAAAAAATTAAAAAAATTTAAATATAAAAAAAAATAAAAAATTTTTTTTAAAAAAAATTTTTAAAGAATTAAATAAAAAATATAAAAAAATTAAAAAAAAATTTTTTTTAAATTTTCAAAAAATTTTAAAAAATTAAAAAATTTTTTTTAAATTTTCAAAAAATTTTTAAAAAATTTTCAAAAAATTTTCAAACTTTTTTTAAAAAAAATTAAAAAAAATAAAAAAAATTTTAAATATAAAAAAATTTAAATAAAAAAAAATATACAAAAATTTAAAAAAAAAAATAAAATTTTTTTTAAAATTAAATAAAAATTTCAAAAAAAAAATTAAAAAAATTAAAAAAAAATAAAAAAATTAAAATAAAAAAAATTTAAAATATAAAAAAAATTTGTAAATAAAAAAAATATACAAAAATTTAAAAGAAAAATAAATGGAATTAAAAAAATAAACAAATGAAAATTAAAAAAAATAATAATTTAAAACAAAAATAAATATTTTTTTTAAATTAAAAAAAAATAAAAAATCAAGAAAATTTTTTTAAATTTAAAAAATATAAAAAAATTTTAAAAAATTTTTAAATTTAAAAAAAAATTATAAAAAAATTGAAAAATTAAATAAAAATTTAAAAAAAATTAAATAAAAAATATAAAAAAAAATTAAAAAAAATTTTAAAAAATTTTCAAAATTTTTTTTAAAAAAATTAAAAAAAATAAAAAATTAAAATAAAAAAATTTTAAAATAAAAAAAAATTTAAAATAAAAAAAAATATACAAAAATTTAAAAGAAAAATAAAAAAAATAAACAAATAAAATTTAAAAAAAAAAAATTTTTTCAAATTTAAAAAAATTTTAAAAATTTAATAGATTAAAATAAAGGAAAAATAAAAATTAAAAAAATAAAAAAACATTTTTTGAAATAAAAAGAAATAATTTAAAAAAATTAAAAGAATTTTTTTAAATTTAAAAAAATATTAAAGTAAAGAAAATTTAAAAAAAATAGATTTAAAAAAAAATTTAAAAATTTAAAAAAAAAATTTAAAAAAATTTTTAAATTTAAAAAAAATTTTTTTAAATTTTTTAAAATTTTTTTTAAAAATTAAATAAAAATTTAAAAAAAAGTAAAAAATCATTTTTTGAAATAAAAAGAAATAATTTAAAAAAAATTAAATTTTTTTTAAATTTAAAAAAAAATTAATTTTTTTTTAAAAATTAAATTAAAATTTAAAAAAAATTAAATAAAAAATATAAAAAATTTTTAAAAAAATTTTAAAAAATTTTCAAAAAATTTTCAAAAATTTTTTTAAAAAAATTAAAAAAAAATAAAAAAAATTTAAAATATAAAAAAAAATTTAAATAAAAAAAATATACAAAAATTTAAAAGAAAAATAAAAAATTAAAAAAAATAAACAAATAAAAATTAAAAAAAATAATAATTTAAAACAAAAATAAATAAAATTTTTTTTAAAATTAAAAAAAATAAAAAATAAAGAAATTTTTTTTTAAATATAAAAAATATAAAAAAAATTTAAAAAAATTGTAAAAAATTAAAAAAATATATAAAAAAAATTTAAATTTAAAAAAATTTTAAAAATTAAATAAAAATTTTTAAAATTTTTTTAAAAAATATAAAAAAATTTTAAGGAAATTAAATAAACAATATAAAAAAAAATTTAAAAAAAATTAAAAAATCATTTTTTGAAATAAAAAGAAATAATTTAAAAAAATGAAATTTTTTAAATTTAAAAAACAATTAAAAAATTTTTTAAAAATTAAATAAAAATTTTAAGAAAATTAAATAAAAAATATAAAAAAAAAATTTTTTAAATTTTAAAAATAAACAAATTAAAAAAAAAATTTAAAGAAAATTAAAAAATTTAAAGATTAAAATAAAGGAAAAATAAAATTTAAAAAAAAAATTAAAAAAACGTTTTTTGAAATAAAAAGAAATAATTTTAAAAAAATTAAAATTTTTTTTAAATTTAAAAAAAAATTAAAGTAAAGAAAATTTAAAAAAAATTAGATTTAAAATTTTTTTTAAATTTTAAAAATATAAACAGAATTAAAAAATTTTTGTAAAAAATTAAAAATATTAAAAAAAAAATTTAAATTTAAAAAAAATTTATAAAAAAGTTTAAAAAATTAAATAAAAATTTTAAAAAAAATTAAATAAAAAATATATAAAAAATTAAATAAAAAATATAAAAAAATTAAATAAAAATATAAAAAAATTTTTAAAAAAATTTTAAAAAATTTTCAAAAAATTTTAAAAAATTTTCAAAAAAATTTTAAAAAATTAAAAAAATATAAAAAGTTAAATAAAAATTTTAAAAAAATTTAAAAAAATTAAAAAAAATATTTTTTAAATTTTCAAAAAATTTATAAAAAATTTTTAAAAAATTTTCAAAAAAATTTTAAAATTTTTTTAAAAAATTATTTTAATAAAATTAAAAAAAATTAAAATAAAAAAATTTTTAAAATAAAAAAAAAATTTAAATAAAAAAAATATACAAAAATTTTAAAAAAAATTTTAAAAAATTAAAAAAATTTGTAAAAAATTAAAAAAAAATAAAAAAAAATTTTAAATTTAAAAAAAATTTATAAAAATTTTTTGAAAATTTAAAAATTTATTTTTTAATCTTTTATATTTTAATTTTTTTTTAAATTATTTTAAATTTTTTTAAAAATTTTTTAAAATTTTTTAATTTTTTTTTTAAAAAAATTGTTTTAATTTTTTAACAATTAAAAAAAAAATTTTTTAATTTTTATTTTTCTTTTATTTTACTTTTTTAATTTTTTTAAATTTTAAATTTTTTAAATTTTTTTTGAAAATTTAAAACAAAAATTTTTAATTTTTTATATTTTTTTAATTTTTTTTAAATTTTTATTTAATTTTTTAAATTTTTTTATTTTTTTTTAAAAATATTTTTAAATTTTTTTAAATTTTTAAAATTTTTTTTTAAAAACTTTTTTAATTTTTTTTTTAAAAAATTTGTTTTAATTCCGTAACAATTTTTAAATTTTTTTAAAATTTTTATTGTTCTTTTATTTTACTTTTTAAATTTTTTTAAAAATTTTATATGTTTTTTTTAATTTTCTTATTAATTTTTTATTTTTTTTTAATTTTTAATAATTTTCAAATTTTTTTCAAATTTTTAAAAATTATTAAAATTTTGTTTTAATTTTTTAACAATTTTGTTTAAATGTTTTAAAAAAAAATTTAAAATTTTTTTCTCAATTTTTTTAAAAATTTTTATTTAATTTTTTAAAATTTAAAAAAAAATAAAAAAAATATTAAAATATAAAAAAATTTGTAAATAAAAAAAAATATACAAAAATTTAAAGGAAAAATAAATGAAATTAAAAAAAAATAAAGAAATAAAAATTAAAAAAAAATAATAATTTAAAACAAAAATAAATAATTTTTTTTTTAAATTAAAAAAATAATAAAAAAAGTTAAATAAAAATTTTAAAAAAATTTTAAAAAATATAAAAAAATTAAAAAAAAATTTTTAAATTTTCAAAAAATTTTCAAAAAATTTATAAATTTAAAAAAAATTTATAAATTTAAAAAATATTTATAAATTTAAAAAAATGTATAAAAAAAATTGAAAATTAAATAAAAATTTAAAAAAAATTAAATAAAAAATATAAAAAAAAATTTCAAAAATATAAAAAAAATTTCAAAAAATATAAAAAAAATTTCAAAAATTTTTAAAAAATTTTCAAATTTTTTTTAAAAAATTAAAAAAAATAAAAAAATTTTAAAATATAAAAAAATTTAAATAAAAAAAAATATACAAAAATTAAAAAAAAAAATTTAAAGAAAATTAAAAAATTTAAAGATTAAAATAAAGGAAAAATAAAATTTAAAAAAAAATTAAAAAACGTTTTTTGAAATAAAAAGAAATAATTTTAAAAAAATTAAATTTTTTTTTTTAAATTTAAAAAAAACTAAAGTAAAGAAAATTAAAAAAAAAATTTTTAATTTTTATTTTTCTTTTATTTTACTTTTTTAATTTTTTTAAATTTTAAATTTTTTAAATTTTTTTTGAAAATTTAAAAAAAAATTTATTTAATTTTTTTAAATTTTTAATTTTTTTTTTAAATTTTTATTTAATTTTTCTAAATTTTTTTTAAATTTAAATTTTTTTTTATTTTTTTTTAATTTTTTACAAATTTTTTTTAAATTTTTTTATATTTTTAAATTTAAAAAAAATTTATTTATTTTTGTTTTAAATTATTATTTTTTTTAATTTTTATTTGTTTATTTTTTTTAATTTCTTTATTTTTCTTTTAAATTTTTGTATATTTTTTTTATTTTAAATTTTTTTATATTTTAAAATTTTTTATTTTAATTTTTTTTTTTTTTTTTAAAAAATTTAAAAAAATTTTTTAAATTTTTTTAAAAATTTTTTATTTAATTCTTTAAAATTAAAAAAAAATTTCTTATTTTTTTTATATTTAAATTTTTTTTTAATTTTTTTATATTTTTTATTTAATTTTTTTTAAATTTGTATTTAATTTTTTAATTTTTTTTATAAATTTTTTTTAAATTTAAATTTTTTTGAAATTTTTTAAAATTTTTTTGAAAATTTTTTAAAATTTTTTTGAAAATTTTTAAAATTTTTTTTAAATTTTTTATTTAATTCTTTAAAATTTTTTTAAAATTTTTTTTTAATTTTTTTTTATATTTAATTTTTTTTAATTTTCTTATAATTTTTTTTAAATTTAAAAAATATAAAAAAATTAAAAAAAAAATTTAAAAATTTTCAAAAATTTTAAAAATTTTCAAAAAAATTTTTAAAAATTTTCAAATTTTTTTAAAAAAATTAAAAAAAATAAAAAAAGTTAAATAAAATTTTAAAAAAAATTTGAAAAATTAAAAAATTTTTTTTTTAAATTTTCAAAAAATTTAAAAAATTAAATAAAAATTTAAAAAAATTAAAATATATATATATATAAAATTAAAAAAAAGTTTAAAAAATTTCAAAAAATTTTTAAAAAATTTTCAAAAAATTAAAAAAATTAAATACAAATTTTAAAAAAATGAAATAAAAAAATATAAAAAAATTTTAACAAAAATTTAAAAATTAAATAAAAATTAAAAAAAAATTTAAAAATATAAAAAATTAAAAAAAAAATTTAAAAAATTTTCAAAAAAATTTTAAATTTAAAAAAAATTTATAAAAAAATTTTAAAAAATTTGTAAAAAATTAAAAAAAAAATAAAAAAAAATTTAAAAAAAAAAAAAAAATTTAAAAAAAATAAAAAAAAATTAAAAAAATAAAAAAAATTTAAATTTTAAAAAATTTGAAAACTTTCTTTAAAAAAATTAAAAAAAATAAAAAAAAATTTAAAATATAAAAAATTCTCTTTTAAATAAAAGAAAATATACAAAAATTTAAAAGAAAAATAAAAAATTTAAAAAAAATAAACAAATATAAAATAAAAAAATAATAATTTAAAACAAAAATAAATATTTTTTTTTAAATTAAAAAAAAAATAAAGAAAATTTTTTTTTTAAATTTTAAAAATATAAAAAAAATTAAAAAATTTTTTGTAAAAAATTAAAAAAAAAATTTTAAAAAATTTTTTAAATATAAAAAAAATTTTAAAAAATTTTTTAAAAAATTTTTAAAAATTTAAAAAAAAATTTAAAATTCAATAAAAATTTCAAAATTTTTTAAATTTAAAAAAAAATTTTAAAAAATTTAAAAAAATTTTCAAAAAATTTTTAAATAAAAAAAATATACAAAAATTTAAAAGAAAAATAAATGAAATTAAAAAAAATGGACAAATAAAAATTAAAAAAAATAATAATTTAAATAAAAAATAATTAAATTTTTTTTAAAATTAAAAAAAAATAAAGGAATTTTTTTTAAATTTAAAAATATAAAAAAAATTTAAAAAAATTTGTAAAAAATTAAAAAAAAATTTAAATTTTAAAAAAATTTGAAAAATTAAATAAAAAATATAAAAAAAATTTCAAAAAATTTTTAAAAAATTTTCAAATTTTTTTTTAAAAAAATTAAAAAAAATAAAAAAATTTTAAAATATAAAAAAATTTAAATAAAAAAAAATATACAAAAATTTAAAAAAAAAAAAAAATTTTTTTTAAAATTAAATAAAAATTTCAAAAAAAAAATTAAAAAAATTAAAAAAAAATAAAAAAATTAAAATAAAAAAATTTTAAATATAAAAAAATTTGTAAATAAAAAATTTAAAAGAAAAATAAATGGAATTAAAAAAATAAACAAATGAAAATTAAAAAAAATAATAATTTAAAACAAAAATAAATAATTTTTTTTAAATTAAAAAAAATAAAAAATCAAGAAAATTTTTTTAAATTTAAAAAATATAAAAAAATTTTAAAAAATTTTTAAATTTAAAAAAAATTATAAAAAAAATTGAAAAATTAAATAAAAATTTTAAAAAAATTAAATAAAAAATATAAAAAAAAAATTAAAAAAATATAAAAAAACATTTTTTTAAATAAAAAGAAATAATTTTAAAAAATTAAAAGAATTTTTTTAAATTTAAAAAAAAATAAAGTAAAGAAAATTTAAAAAAAAATTAAAGTAAAGAAAATTTAAAAAAAAATTAAAGTAAAGAAAATTTAAAAAAAAAGTAGATTTAAAAAAAATTTTTAAAAAT
The DNA here is from genome assembly GCF_050908995.1 of Andrena cerasifolii. NCBI lineage: Eukaryota > Metazoa > Arthropoda > Insecta > Hymenoptera > Andrenidae > Andrena > Andrena cerasifolii. Next base: position 2,131 of record NW_027485137.1, on the reverse strand, counting down.
TTTAAAAAAAATTCAAAATTAAAATAAAACAATTTTAAAATATAAAAAAAATTTAAATAAAAAAAAATAAACAAAAATTTAAAAGAAAAATAAAAGAAATTAAAAAAATAAAAAATAAAAATGAAAAAAAATTTAAAACATTAGTATATAAAAAAATTTTTAAAAAGCTTAAAAAAATGTCAAAAAAATTTTCAAAAATTTTCAAAATTTTTTTTAAAAAAAATTAAAAAAAATAAAAAATTAAAATAAAAAAATTTTAAAATAAAAAAAATTTAAAATAAAAAAAAATATACAAAAATTTAAAAGAAAAATAAAAAAAATAAACAAATAAAATTTAAAAAAAAATTTTTTTTTCAAATTTAAAAAAATTTTAAAAATTTAATAGATTAAAATAAAGGAAAAATAAAAATTAAAAAAAATTAAAAAACATTTTTTGAAATAAAAAGAAATAATTTAAAAAAATTAAAAGAATTTTTTTAAATATAAAAAAATATTAAAGTAAAGAAAATTTAAAAAAAATAGATTTAAAAAAAATTTTAAATTTTAAAAAAAAAATTTAAAAAAATTTTTAAATTTAAAAAAAAATTTTTTTAAATTTTTAAAATTTTTTTTAAAAATTAAATAAAAATTTAAAAAAAAGTAAAAAATCATTTTTTGAAATAAAAAGAAATAATGTTAAAAAAATTAAATTTTTTTTAAATTTAAAAAAAAATTAATTTTTTTTAAAAATTAAATTAAAATTTAAAAAAAATTAAATAAAAAATATAAAAAAATTTTAAAAAAATTTTAAAAAATTTTCAAAAAATTTTCAAAAATTTTTTTAAAAAAATTAAAAAAAAAAAAATTTAAAATATAAAAAAAAAATTTAAATAAAAAAAATATACAAAAATTTAAAAGAAAAATAAAAAATTAAAAAAAATAAACAAATAAAAATTAAAAAAAATAATAATTTAAAACAAAAATAAATTAAATTTTTTTTAAAATTAAAAAAAATAAAAAATAAAGAAATTTTTTTAAATATAAAAAATATAAAAAAAATTTAAAAAAATTGTAAAAAATTAAAAAAATATATAAAAAAATTTTAAATTTAAAAAAATTTTAAAAATTAAATAAAAATTTTTAAAAATTTTTTTAAAAAATATAAAAAAATTAAAAAAAAAATTTCCAAAAATTTGTTAAAAAAAATTTTAAAATATAAAAAAATTTAAATAAAAAACAATATACAAAAATTTAAAAGAAAAAAAAAATTATAAAAAAATAAACAAATAAAAATTAAAAAAATAATAATTTAAAACAAAAATAAATAAATTTTTTTAAATTAAAAAAAATAAAAAATAAAGAAATTTTTTTTAAATTTAAAAAATATAAAAAAAATAAAAAATTTTTTGTAAAAAATTAAAAAAAAATAAAAAAATTTAAATTAAAAAAAAATTTAAAAATTAAATAAAAATTTAAAATTTTTTTTAAAAATATAAAAAAATTTAAAAAAAATTTAAAAGTTTTCAAAAAAAATTTAAATTTAAAAAAAAATTTTAAAACAATTTTAAAATTAAATAAAAAAAATTTTAAAAAAATTAAAAAAATTTCACAAAATTTTTAAAAAATTTTCAAAATTTTTTTTAAAAAAATTAAAAAAAATTAAAATAAAAAATTTAAAATATAAAAAAAATCTAAATAAAAAAAATATACAAAAATTTAAAAGAAAAATAAAAAATTAAAAAAAAATAAATAAAAACTTACAAAAAAATTAAAAAAATTAAAAATTTTTTTTTTAAAAATTAAAAAAAATTTTAAGGAAATTAAATAAAAAATATAAAAAAAATTTAAAAAAAATTAAAAAATCATTTTTTGAAATAAAAAGAAATAATTAAAAAAATGAAATTTTTTTAAATTTAAAAAAAAATTAAAGTAAAGAAAATTTAAAAAAAATTAGATTTAAAATTTTTTTTTAAATTTTAAAAATATAAACAGAATTAAAAAATTTTTGTAAAAAATTAAAAAAATTAAAAAAAAATTTTTAAATTTAAAAAAAAATTTATAAAAAAATTTAAAAAATTAAATAAAAATTTAAAAAAAATTAAATAAAAAATATAAAAAAATTAAATAAAAAATATAAAAAAATTAAATAAAA
>NW_027485136.1:0-52353 GCF_050908995.1 Andrena cerasifolii | reverse complement strand
TTCTTGCTCTTTGATTTGCTCTCCGGAGCCGTTACTTTGTGCCATCCCTTTCGACAGAATGTTCTCCTGTTACAAAGCCCAATTTTGTGCATTCTGATAATTTTCGCCAGATTTTGCCCAATATATCAGGAGAACATGAAGTGGAAAGAGGTATACTAAATTTCAGCTTCAAAGGCATCGCCTTAAAGTTGCCAATAAGAGGCACAGGCCTTTCTAGAGGCGTTCGAAAATTCTGCGTCTCTTCGTTAAACAGTCACTGTCTCGAAAAATCTGGGCCATTTCTTGCTCTTTGATTTGCTCTCCGGAGCCGTTACTTTGTGCCATCTCTTTCGACGGCATGTTCTCCTGTTACAAAGCCCAATTTTGTGCATTCTGAATATTTTCGCCAGATTTTGGCCAATATATCAGGGGAACATGAAGTGAAAAGAGGTACACTAAATTTCAGCTTCAAAGGCATCGCCTTAAAGTTGCAAATTAGAGGCGGAGGCCTTTTAAGAGGCGTTCGAAAATTCTGCGTCTCTTCGTTAAACAGTCACAGTCTGGAAACGTCTGCGCAACTTCTCGCTCTCTGATTTGCTCTCCGGAGACGTTACTTTGTGCCATCTCTTTCGACGGCATGTTCTCCTGTTACAAAGCCCAATTTTGTGCATTCTGATAATTTTCGCCAGATTTTGCCCAATATATCAGGAGAACATGAAGTGGAAAGAGGTATACTAAATTTCAGCTTCAAAGGCATCGCCTTAAAGTTGCAAATTAGAGGCGGAGGCCTTTTAAGAGGCGTTCGAAAATTCTGCGTCTCTTCGTTAAACAGTCACAGTCTGGAAACGTCTGCGCAACTTCTCGCTCTCTGATTTGCTCTCCGGAGACGTTACTTTGTGCCATCTCTTTCGACGGCATGTTCTCCTGTTACAAAGCCCAATTTTGTGCATTATGAAAATTTTTGCCAAATTTTGGCCAATATATCAGGAGAACATGAAGTGGAAAGAGGTATACTAATTTTCAGCTTCAAAGGCATCGCCTTAAAGTTGCCAATAAGAGGCGGAGGCCTTTCAAGAGGCGTTCGAAAATTCTGCGTCTCTTCGTTAAGCAGTCACTGTCTCGAAACATCTGCGCCACTTCTTGCTCTTTGATTTGCTCTCCGGAGCCGTTACTTTGTGCCATCCCTTTCGACAGAATGTTCTCCTGTTACAAAGCCCAATTTTGTGCATTCTGATAATTTTCGCCAGATTTTGCCCAATATATCAGGAGAACATGAAGTGGAAAGAGGTATACTAAATTTCAGCTTCAAAGGCATCGCCTTAAAGTTGCCAATAAGAGGCACAGGCCTTTCTAGAGGCGTTCGAAAATTCTGCGTCTCTTCGTTAAACAGTCACTGTCTCGAAAAATCTGGGCCATTTCTTGCTCTTTGATTTTCTCTCTGGAGCCGTTACTTTGTGCCATCTCTTTCGACGGCATGTTCTCCTGTTACAAAGCCCAATTTTGTGCATTCTGAATATTTTCGCCAGATTTTGGCCAATATATCAGAGGAACATGAAGTGAAAAGAGGTATACTAAATTTGAGATTCATAGGCATATCCTTAAAGTTGCAAATTAGAGGCGGAGGCCTTTCAAGAGGCGTTCGAAAATTCTGCGTCTCTTCGTTAAACAGTCACAGTCTGGAAACGTCTGCGCCACTTCTCGCTCTTTGATTTGCTCTCCGGAGACGTTACTTTGTGCCATCTCTTTCGACGGCATGTTCTCCTGTTACAAAGCCCAATTTTGTGCATTATGAAAATTTTTGCCAGATTTTGGCCAATATATCAGGGGAACATGAAGTGGAAAGAGGTATAATAAATTTCAGCTTCAAAGGCATATCCTTAAAGTTGCAAATTAGAGGCGGAGGCCTTTCAAGAGGCGTTCGAAAATTCTGCGTCTCTTCGTTAAACAGTCACTGTCTCGAAACATCTGCGCCATTTCTTGCTCTTTGATTTGCTCTCCGGAGCCGTTACTTTGTGCCATCTCTTTCGACGCCATGTTCTCCTGTTACAAAGCCCAATTTTGTGCATTCTGAATATTTTCGCCAGATTTTGGCCAATATATCAGGGGAACATGAAGTGAAAAGAGGTACACTAAATTTCAGCTTCAAAGGCATATCCTTAAAGTTGCAAATTAGAGGCGGAGGCCTTTCAAGAGGCGTTCGAAAATTCTGAGTCTCTTCGTTAAACAGTCACAGTCTGGAAACGTCTGCGCCACTTCTCGCTCTTTGATTTGCTCTCCGGAGACGTTACTTTGTGCCATCTCTTTCGACGGCATGTTCTCCTGTTACAAAGCCCAATTTTGTGCATTATGAAAATTTTTGCCAGATTTTGGCCAATATACCAGGGGAACATGAAGTGAAAAGAGGTGCACTAAATTTCAGCTTCAAAGGCATATCCTTAAAGTTGCAAATTAGAGGCGGAGGCCTTTCAAGAGGCGTTCGAAAATTCTGCGTCTCTTCGTTAAACAGTCACAGTCTGGAAACGTCTGCGCCACTTCTCGCTCTTTGATTTGCTCTCCGGAGACCTTACTTTGTGCCATCTCTTTCGACGGCATGTTCTCCTGTTACAAAGCCCAATTTTGTGCATTATGAAAATTTTTGCCAAATTTTGGCCAATATATCAGGAGAACATGAAGTGGAAAGAGGTATACTAATTTTCAGCTTCAAAGGCATCGCCTTAAAGTTGCCAATAAGAGGCGGAGGCCTTTCAAGAGGCGTTCGAAAATTCTGCGTCTCTTCGTTAAACAGTCACAGTCTCGAAACATCTGCGCCACTTCTTGCTCTTTGATTTGCTCTCCGGAGCCGTTACTTTGTGCCATCTCTTTCGATGGCATGTTCTCCTGTTACAAAGCCCAATTTTGTGCATTCTGAATATTTTCGCCAGATTTTGGCCAATATATCAGGGGAACATGAAGTGAAAAGAGGTACACTAAATTTCAGCTTCAAAGGCATATCCTTAAAGTTGCAAATTAGAGGCGGAGACCTTTCAAGAGGCGTTCGAAAATTCTGCGTCTCTTCGTTAAACAGTCACAGTCTGGAAACGTCTGCGCCACTTCTCGCTCTTTGATTTGCTCTCCGGAGACGTTACTTTGTGCCATCTCTTTCGACGGCATGTTCTCCTGTTACAAAGCCCACTTTTGTGCATTATGAAAATTTTTGCCAGATTTTGGCCAATATATCAGGGGAACATGAAGTGAAAAGAGGTACACTAAATTTCAGCTTCAAAGGCATATCCTTAAAGTTGCAAATTAGAGGCGGAGGCCTTTCATGAGGCGTTCGAAAATTCTGCGTCTCTTCGTTAAGCAGTCACTGTCTCGAAACATCTGCGCCACTTCTCGCTCTTGGATTTGCTCTCCGGAGCCGTTACTTTGTGCCATCTCTTTCGACAGAATGTTCTCCTGTTACAAAGCCCAATTTTGTGCATTCTGATAATTTTCGCCAGATTTTGCCCAATATATCAGGAGAACATGAAGTGGAAAGAGGTATACTAAATTTCAGCTTCAAAGGCATCGCCTTAAAGTTGCAAATTAGAGACGGAGGCCTTTCAAGAGGCGTTCGAAAATTCTGCGTCTCTTCGTTAAACAGTCAGAGTCTGGAAACGTCTGCGCAACTGCTCGCTCTTTGATTTGCTCTCCGGAGACGTTACTTTGTGCCATCTCTTTCGACGGCATGTTCTCCTGTTACAAAGCCCAATTTTGTGCATTATGAAAATTTTTGCCAAATTTTGGCCAATATATCAGGAGAACATGAAGTGGAAAGAGGTATACTAATTTTCAGCTTCAAATGCATCGCCTTAAAGTTGCCAATAAGAGGCGGAGGCCTTTCAAGAGGCGTTCGAAAATTCTGCGTCTCTTCGTTAAACAGTCACTGTCTCGAAACATCTGCGCCACTTCTTGCTCTTTGATTTGCTCTCCGGAGCCGTTACTTTGTGCCATCTCTTTCGACGGCATGTTCTCCTGTTACAAAGCCCAATTTTGTGCATTCTGAATATTTTCGCCAGATTTTGGCCAATATATCAGGGGAACATGAAGTGAAAAGAGGTACACTAAATTTCAGCTTCAAAGGCATCGCCTTAAAGTTGCAAATTAGAGGCGGAGGCCTTTTAAGAGGCGTTCGAAAATTCTGCGTCTCTTCGTTAAACAGTCACAGTCTGGAAACGTCTGCGCAACTTCTCGCTCTTTGATTTGCTCTCCGGAGACCTTACTTTGTGCCATCTCTTTCGACGGCATGTTCTCCTGTTACAAAGCCCAATTTTGTGCATTATGAAAATTTTTGCCAAATTTTGGCCAATATATCAGGAGAACATGAAGTGGAAAGAGGTATACTAATTTTCAGCTTCAAAGGCATCGCCTTAAAGTTGCCAATAAGAGGCGGAGGCCTTTCAAGAGGCGTTCGAAAATTCTGCGTCTCTTCGTTAAACAGTCACAGTCTCGAAACATCTGCGCCACTTCTTGCTCTTTGATTTGCTCTCCGGAGCCGTTACTTTGTGCCATCTCTTTCGATGGCATGTTCTCCTGTTACAAAGCCCAATTTTGTGCATTCTGAATATTTTCGCCAGATTTTGGCCAATATATCAGGGGAACATGAAGTGAAAAGAGGTACACTAAATTTCAGCTTCAAAGGCATATCCTTAAAGTTGCAAATTAGAGGCGGAGACCTTTCAAGAGGCGTTCGAAAATTCTGCGTCTCTTCGTTAAACAGTCACAGTCTGGAAACGTCTGCGCCACTTCTCGCTCTTTGATTTGCTCTCCGGAGACGTTACTTTGTGCCATCTCTTTCGACGGCATGTTCTCCTGTTACAAAGCCCAATTTTGTGCATTATGAAAATTTTTGCCAGATTTTGGCCAATATATCAGGGGAACATGAAGTGAAAAGAGGTACACTAAATTTCAGCTTCAAAGGCATATCCTTAAAGTTGCAAATTAGAGGCGGAGGCCTTTCATGAGGCGTTCGAAAATTCTGCGTCTCTTCGTTAAGCAGTCACTGTCTCGAAACATCTGCGCCACTTCTCGCTCTTGGATTTGCTCTCCGGAGCCGTTACTTTGTGCCATCTCTTTCGACAGAATGTTCTCCTGTTACAAAGCCCAATTTTGTGCATTCTGATAATTTTCGCCAGATTTTGCCCAATATATCAGGAGAACATGAAGTGGAAAGAGGTATACTAAATTTCAGCTTCAAAGGCATCGCCTTATAGTTGCCAATAAGAGGCGGAGGCCTTTCAAGAGGCGTTCGAAAATTCTGCGTCTCTTCGTTAAACAGTCACTGTCTCGAAACATCTGCGCCACTTCTTGCTCTTTGATTTGCTCTCCGGAGCCGTTACTTTGTGCCATCTCTTTCGACGGCATGTTCTCCTGTTACAAAGCCCAATTTTGTGCATTCTGAATATTTTCGCCAGATTTTGGCCAATATATCAGGGGAACATGAAGTGAAAAGAGGTACACTAAATTTCAGCTTCAAAGGCATCGCCTTAAAGTTGCAAATTAGAGGCGGAGGCCTTTTAAGAGGCGTTCGAAAATTCTGCGTCTCTTCGTTAAACAGTCACACTCTGGAAACGTCTGCGCAACTTCTCGCTCTCTGATTTGCTCTCCGGAGACGTTACTTTGTGCCATCTCTTTCGACGGCATGTTCTCCTGTTACAAAGCCCAATTTTGTGCATTCTGATAATTTTCGCCAGATTTTGCCCAATATATCAGGAGAACATGAAGTGGAAAGAGGTATACTAAATTTCAGCTTCAAAGGCATCGCCTTAAAGTTGCAAATTAGAGGCGGAGGCCTTTTAAGAGGCGTTCGAAAATTCTGCGTCTCTTCGTTAAACAGTCTCAGTCTGGAAACGTCTGCGCAACTTCTCGCTCTCTGATTTGCTCTCCGGAGACGTTACTTTGTGCCATCTCTTTCGACGGCATGTTCTCCTGTTACAAAGCCCAATTTTGTGCATTCTGATAATTTTCGCCAGATTTTGCCCAATATATCAGGAGAACATGAAGTGGAAAGAGGTATACTAAATTTCAGCTTCAAAGGCATCGCCTTAAAGTTGCCAATAAGAGGCACAGGCCTTTCAAGACGCGTTCCAAAATTCTGCGTCTCATCGTTAAACAGTCACTGTCTCGAAAAATCTGGGCCATTTCTTGCTCTTTGATTTGCTCTCTGGAGCCGTTACTTTGTGCCATCTCTTTCGACGGCATGTTCTCCTGTTACAAAGCCCAATTTTGTGCATTCTGAATATTTTCGCCAGATTTTGGCCAATATATCAGGGGAACATGAAGTGAAAAGAGGTACACTAAATTTCAGCTTCAAAGGCATATCCTTAAAGTTGCAAATTAGAGGCGGAGGCCTTTCATGAGGCGTTCGAAAATTCTGCGTCTCTTCGTTAAGCAGTCACTGTCTCGAAACATCTGCGCCACTTCTCGCTCTTGGATTTGCTCTCCGGAGCCGTTACTTTGTGCCATCTCTTTCGACAGAATGTTCTCCTGTTACAAAGCCCAATTTTGTGCATTCTGATAATTTTCGCCAGATTTTGCCCAATATATCAGGAGAACATGAAGTGGAAAGAGGTATACTAAATTTCAGCTTCAAAGGCATCGCCTTAAAGTTGCAAATTAGAGACGGAGGCCTTTCAAGAGGCGTTCGAAAATTCTGCGTCTCTTCGTTAAACAGTCAGAGTCTGGAAACGTCTGCGCAACTGCTCGCTCTTTGATTTGCTCTCCGGAGACGTTACTTTGTGCCATCTCTTTCGACGGCATGTTCTCCTGTTACAAAGCCCAATTTTGTGCATTATGAAAATTTTTGCCGAATTTTGGCCAATATATCAGGAGAACATGAAGTGGAAAGAGGTATACTAATTTTCAGCTTCAAATGCATCGCCTTATAGTTGCCAATAAGAGGCGGAGGCCTTTCAAGAGGCGTTCGAAAATTCTGCGTCTCTTCGTTAAACAGTCACTGTCTCGAAACATCTGCGCCACTTCTTGCTCTTTGATTTGCTCTCCGGAGCCGTTACTTTGTGCCATCTCTTTCGACGGCATGTTCTCCTGTTACAAAGCCCAATTTTGTGCATTCTGAATATTTTCGCCAGATTTTGGCCAATATATCAGGGGAACATGAAGTGAAAAGAGGTACACTAAATTTCAGCTTCAAAGGCATCGCCTTAAAGTTGCAAATTAGAGGCGGAGGCCTTTTAAGAGGCGTTCGAAAATTCTGCGTCTCTTCGTTAAACAGTCACAGTCTGGAAACGTCTGCGCAACTTCTCGCTCTTTGATTTGCTCTCCGGAGACCTTACTTTGTGCCATCTCTTTCGACGGCATGTTCTCCTGTTACAAAGCCCAATTTTGTGCATTATGAAAATTTTTGCCAAATTTTGGCCAATATATCAGGAGAACATGAAGTGGAAAGAGGTATACTAATTTTCAGCTTCAAAGGCATCGCCTTAAAGTTGCCAATAAGAGGCGGAGGCCTTTCAAGAGGCGTTCGAAAATTCTGCGTCTCTTCGTTAAACAGTCACAGTCTCGAAACATCTGCGCCACTTCTTGCTCTTTGATTTGCTCTCCGGAGCCGTTACTTTGTGCCATCTCTTTCGATGGCATGTTCTCCTGTTACAAAGCCCAATTTTGTGCATTCTGAATATTTTCGCCAGATTTTGGCCAATATATCAGGGGAACATGAAGTGAAAAGAGGTACACTAAATTTCAGCTTCAAAGGCATATCCTTAAAGTTGCAAATTAGAGGCGGAGACCTTTCAAGAGGCGTTCGAAAATTCTGCGTCTCTTCGTTAAACAGTCACAGTCTGGAAACGTCTGCGCCACTTCTCGCTCTTTGATTTGCTCTCCGGAGACGTTACTTTGTGCCATCTCTTTCGACGGCATGTTCTCCTGTTACAAAGCCCAATTTTGTGCATTATGAAAATTTTTGCCAGATTTTGGCCAATATATCAGGGGAACATGAAGTGAAAAGAGGTACACTAAATTTCAGCTTCAAAGGCATATCCTTAAAGTTGCAAATTAGAGGCGGAGGCCTTTCATGAGGCGTTCGAAAATTCTGCGTCTCTTCGTTAAGCAGTCACTGTCTCGAAACATCTGCGCCACTTCTCGCTCTTGGATTTGCTCTCCGGAGCCGTTACTTTGTGCCATCTCTTTCGACAGAATGTTCTCCTGTTACAAAGCCCAATTTTGTGCATTCTGATAATTTTCGCCAGATTTTGCCCAATATATCAGGAGAACATGAAGTGGAAAGAGGTATACTAAATTTCAGCTTCAAAGGCATCGCCTTAAAGTTGCAAATTAGAGACGGAGGCCTTTCAAGAGGCGTTCGAAAATTCTGCGTCTCTTCGTTAAACAGTCAGAGTCTGGAAACGTCTGCGCAACTGCTCGCTCTTTGATTTGCTCTCCGGAGACGTTACTTTGTGCCATCTCTTTCGACGGCATGTTCTCCTGTTACAAAGCCCAATTTTGTGCATTATGAAAATTTTTGCCGAATTTTGGCCAATATATCAGGAGAACATGAAGTGGAAAGAGGTATACTAATTTTCAGCTTCAAATGCATCGCCTTATAGTTGCCAATAAGAGGCGGAGGCCTTTCAAGAGGCGTTCGAAAATTCTGCGTCTCTTCGTTAAACAGTCACTGTCTCGAAACATCTGCGCCACTTCTTGCTCTTTGATTTGCTCTCCGGAGCCGTTACTTTGTGCCATCTCTTTCGACGGCATGTTCTCCTGTTACAAAGCCCAATTTTGTGCATTCTGAATATTTTCGCCAGATTTTGGCCAATATATCAGGGGAACATGAAGTGAAAAGAGGTACACTAAATTTCAGCTTCAAAGGCATCGCCTTAAAGTTGCAAATTAGAGGCGGAGGCCTTTCACGAGGCGTTCGAAAATTCTGCGTCTCTTCGTTAAACAGTCACTGTCTCGAAACATCTGCGCCACTTCTTGCTCTTTGATTTGCTCTCCGGAGCCGTTACTTTGTGCCATCTCTTTCGACGGCATGTTCTCCTGTTACAAAGCCCAATTTTGTGCATTCTGAATATTTTCGCCAGATTTTGGCCAATATATCAGGGGAACATGAAGTGAAAAGAGGTACACTAAATTTCAGCTTCAAAGGCATCGCCTTAAAGTTGCAAATTAGAGGCGGAGGCCTTTTAAGAGGCGTTCGAAAATTCTGCGTCTCTTCGTTAAACAGTCACAGTCTGGAAACGTCTGCGCAACTTCTCGCTCTCTGATTTGCTCTCCGGAGACGTTACTTTGTGCCATCTCTTTCGACGGCATGTTCTCCTGTTACAAAGCCCAATTTTGTGCATTCTGATAATTTTCGCCAGATTTTGCCCAATATATCAGGAGAACATGAAGTGGAAAGAGGTATACTAAATTTCAGCTTCAAAGGCATCGCCTTAAAGTTGCAAATTAGAGGCGGAGGCCTTTTAAGAGGCGTTCGAAAATTCTGCGTCTCTTCGTTAAACAGTCTCAGTCTGGAAACGTCTGCGCAACTTCTCGCTCTCTGATTTGCTCTCCGGAGACGTTACTTTGTGCCATCTCTTTCGACGGCATGTTCTCCTGTTACAAAGCCCAATTTTGTGCATTCTGATAATTTTCGCCAGATTTTGCCCAATATATCAGGAGAACATGAAGTGGAAAGAGGTATACTAAATTTCAGCTTCAAAGGCATCGCCTTAAAGTTGCCAATAAGAGGCACAGGCCTTTCAAGACGCGTTCGAAAATTCTGCGTCTCATCGTTAAACAGTCACTGTCTCGAAAAATCTGGGCCATTTCTTGCTCTTTGATTTGCTCTCTGGAGCCGTTACTTTGTGCCATCTCTTTCGACGGCATGTTCTCCTGTTACAAAGCCCAATTTTGTGCATTCTGAATATTTTCGCCAGATTTTGGCCAATATATCAGGGGAACATGAAGTGAAATGAGGTATACTAAATTTGAGATTCATAGGCATATCCTTAAAGTTGCAAATTAGAGGCGGAGGCCTTTCACGAGGCGTTCGAAAATTCTGCGTCTCTTCGTTAAACAGTCACTGTCTCGAAACATCTGCGCCACTTCTCGCTCTTTGATTTGCTCTCCGGAGCCGTTACTTTGTGCCATCTCTTTCGACAGAATGTTCTCCTGTTACAAAGCCCAATTTTGTGCATTCTGATAATTTTCGCCAGATTTTGCCCAATATATCAGGAGAACATGAAGTGGAAAGAGGTATACTAAATTTCAGCTTCAAAGGCATCGCCTTAAAGTTGCAAATTAGAGGCGGAGGCCTTTCAAGAGGCGTTCGAAAATTCTGCGTCTCTTCGTTAAACAGTCACAGTCTGGAAACGTCTGCGCAACTTCTCGCTCTTTGATTTGCTCTCCGGAGACGTTACTTTGTGCCATCTCTTTCGACGGCATGTTCTCCTGTTACAAAGCCCAATTTTGTGCATTATGAAAATTTTTGCCAAATTTTGGCCAATATATCAGGAGAACATGAAGTGGAAAGAGGTATACTAATTTTCAGCTTCAAATGCATCGCCTTAAAGTTGCCAATAAGAGGCGGAGGCCTTTCAAGAGGCGTTCGAAAATTCTGCGTCTCTTCGTTAAACAGTCACTGTCTCGAAACATCTGCGCCACTTCTTGCTCTTTGATTTGCTCTCCGGAGCCGTTACTTTGTGCCATCTCTTTCGACGGCATGTTCTCCTGTTACAAAGCCCAATTTTGTGCATTCTGAATATTTTCGCCAGATTTTGGCCAATATATCAGGGGAACATGAAGTGAAAAGAGGTACACTAAATTTCAGCTTCAAAGGCATCGCCTTAAAGTTGCAAATTAGAGGCGGAGGCCTTTTAAGAGGCGTTCGAAAATTCTGCGTCTCTTCGTTAAACAGTCACAGTCTGGAAACGTCTGCGCAACTTCTCGCTCTTTGATTTGCTCTCCGGAGACCTTACTTTGTGCCATCTCTTTCGACGGCATGTTCTCCTGTTACAAAGCCCAATTTTGTGCATTATGAAAATTTTTGCCAAATTTTGGCCAATATATCAGGAGAACATGAAGTGGAAAGAGGTATACTAATTTTCAGCTTCAAAGGCATCGCCTTAAAGTTGCCAATAAGAGGCGGAGGCCTTTCAAGAGGCGTTCGAAAATTCTGCGTCTCTTCGTTAAACAGTCACAGTCTCGAAACATCTGCGCCACTTCTTGCTCTTTGATTTGCTCTCCGGAGCCGTTACTTTGTGCCATCTCTTTCGATGGCATGTTCTCCTGTTACAAAGCCCAATTTTGTGCATTCTGAATATTTTCGCCAGATTTTGGCCAATATATCAGGGGAACATGAAGTGAAAAGAGGTACACTAAATTTCAGCTTCAAAGGCATATCCTTAAAGTTGCAAATTAGAGGCGGAGACCTTTCAAGAGGCGTTCGAAAATTCTGCGTCTCTTCGTTAAACAGTCACAGTCTGGAAACGTCTGCGCCACTTCTCGCTCTTTGATTTGCTCTCCGGAGACGTTACTTTGTGCCATCTCTTTCGACGGCATGTTCTCCTGTTACAAAGCCCAATTTTGTGCATTATGAAAATTTTTGCCAGATTTTGGCCAATATATCAGGGGAACATGAAGTGAAAAGAGGTACACTAAATTTCAGCTTCAAAGGCATATCCTTAAAGTTGCAAATTAGAGGCGGAGGCCTTTCATGAGGCGTTCGAAAATTCTGCGTCTCTTCGTTAAGCAGTCACTGTCTCGAAACATCTGCGCCACTTCTCGCTCTTGGATTTGCTCTCCGGAGCCGTTACTTTGTGCCATCTCTTTCGACAGAATGTTCTCCTGTTACAAAGCCCAATTTTGTGCATTCTGATAATTTTCGCCAGATTTTGCCCAATATATCAGGAGAACATGAAGTGGAAAGAGGTATACTAAATTTCAGCTTCAAAGGCATCGCCTTAAAGTTGCAAATTAGAGACGGAGGCCTTTCAAGAGGCGTTCGAAAATTCTGCGTCTCTTCGTTAAACAGTCAGAGTCTGGAAACGTCTGCGCAACTGCTCGCTCTTTGATTTGCTCTCCGGAGACGTTACTTTGTGCCATCTCTTTCGACGGCATGTTCTCCTGTTACAAAGCCCAATTTTGTGCATTATGAAAATTTTTGCCGAATTTTGGCCAATATATCAGGAGAACATGAAGTGGAAAGAGGTATACTAATTTTCAGCTTCAAATGCATCGCCTTATAGTTGCCAATAAGAGGCGGAGGCCTTTCAAGAGGCGTTCGAAAATTCTGCGTCTCTTCGTTAAACAGTCACTGTCTCGAAACATCTGCGCCACTTCTTGCTCTTTGATTTGCTCTCCGGAGCCGTTACTTTGTGCCATCTCTTTCGACGGCATGTTCTCCTGTTACAAAGCCCAATTTTGTGCATTCTGAATATTTTCGCCAGATTTTGGCCAATATATCAGGGGAACATGAAGTGAAAAGAGGTACACTAAATTTCAGCTTCAAAGGCATCGCCTTAAAGTTGCAAATTAGAGGCGGAGGCCTTTTAAGAGGCGTTCGAAAATTCTGCGTCTCTTCGTTAAACAGTCACAGTCTGGAAACGTCTGCGCAACTTCTCGCTCTCTGATTTGCTCTCCGGAGACGTTACTTTGTGCCATCTCTTTCGACGGCATGTTCTCCTGTTACAAAGCCCAATTTTGTGCATTCTGATAATTTTCGCCAGATTTTGCCCAATATATCAGGAGAACATGAAGTGGAAAGAGGTATACTAAATTTCAGCTTCAAAGGCATCGCCTTAAAGTTGCAAATTAGAGGCGGAGGCCTTTTAAGAGGCGTTCGAAAATTCTGCGTCTCTTCGTTAAACAGTCTCAGTCTGGAAACGTCTGCGCAACTTCTCGCTCTCTGATTTGCTCTCCGGAGACGTTACTTTGTGCCATCTCTTTCGACGGCATGTTCTCCTGTTACAAAGCCCAATTTTGTGCATTCTGAAAATTTTCGCCAGATTTTGCCCAATATATCAGGAGAACATGAAGTGGAAAGAGGTATACTAAATTTCAGCTTCAAAGGCATCGCCTTAAAGTTGCCAATAAGAGGCACAGGCCTTTCAAGACGCGTTCGAAAATTCTGCGTCTCATCGTTAAACAGTCACTGTCTCGAAAAATCTGGGCCATTTCTTGCTCTTTGATTTGCTCTCTGGAGCCGTTACTTTGTGCCATCTCTTTCGACGGCATGTTCTCCTGTTACAAAGCCCAATTTTGTGCATTCTCAATATTTTCGCCAGATTTTGGCCAATATATCAGGGGAACATGAAGTGAAATGAGGTATACTAAATTTGAGATTCATAGGCATATCCTTAAAGTTGCAAATTAGAGGCGGAGGCCTTTCACGAGGCGTTCGAAAATTCTGCGTCTCTTCGTTAAACAGTCACTGTCTCGAAACATCTGCGCCACTTCTCGCTCTTTGATTTGCTCTCCGGAGCCGTTACTTTGTGCCATCTCTTTCGACAGAATGTTCTCCTGTTACAAAGCCCAATTTTGTGCATTCTGATAATTTTCGCCAGATTTTGCCCAATATATCAGGAGAACATGAAGTGGAAAGAGGTATACTAAATTTCAGCTTCAAAGGCATCGCCTTAAAGTTGCAAATTAGAGGCGGAGGCCTTTCAAGAGGCGTTCGAAAATTCTGCGTCTCTTCGTTAAACAGTCACAGTCTGGAAACGTCTGCGCAACTTCTCGCTCTTTGATTTGCTCTCCGGAGACGTTACTTTGTGCCATCTCTTTCGACGGCATGTTCTCCTGTTACAAAGCCCAATTTTGTGCATTATGAAAATTTTTGCCAAATTTTGGCCAATATATCAGGAGAACATGAAGTGGAAAGAGGTATACTAATTTTCAGCTTCAAAGGCATCGCCTTAAAGTTGCCAATAAGAGGCGGAGGCCTTTCAAGAGGCGTTCGAAAATTCTGCGTCTCTTCGTTAAACAGTCACTGTCTCGAAACATCTGCGCCACTTCTTGCTCTTTGATTTGCTCTCCAGAGCCGTTACTTTGTGCCATCTCTTTCGACAGAATGTTCTCCTGTTACAAAGCCCAATTTTGTGCATTCTGATAATTTTCGCCAGATTTTGCCCAATATATCAGGAGAACATGAAGTGGAAAGAGGTATACTAAATTTCCGCTTCAAAGGCATCGCCTTAAAGTTGCCAATAAGAGGCACAGGCCTTTCAAGAGGCGTTCGAAAATTCTGCGTCTCTTCGTTAAACAGTCACTGTCTCGAAACATCTGCGCCATTTCTTGCTCTTTGATTTGCTCTCCGGAGCCGTTACTTTGTGCCATCTCTTTAGACGGCATGTTCTCCTGTTACAAAGCCCAATTTTGTGCATTCTGAATATTTTCGCCAGATTTTGGCCAATATATCAGGGGAACATGAAGTGAAAAGAGGTACACTAAATTTCAGCTTCAAAGGCATATCCTTAAAGTTGCAAATTAGAGGCGGAGGCCTTTCAAGAGGCGTTCGAAAATTCTGCGTCTCTTCGTTAAACAGTTACAGTCTGGAAACGTCTGCGCCACTTCTCGCTCTTGGATTTGCTCTCCGGAGCCGTTACTTTGTGCCATCTCTTTCGACAGAATGTTCTCCTGTTACAAAGCCCAATTTTGTGCATTCTGATAATTTTCGCCAGATTTTGCCCAATATATCAGGAGAACATGAAGTGGAAAGAGGTATACTAAATTTCAGCTTCAAAGGCATCGCCTTAAAGTTGCAAATTAGAGACGGAGGCCTTTCAAGAGGCGTTCGAAAATTCTGCGTCTCTTCGTTAAACAGTCAGAGTCTGGAAACGTCTGCGCAACTGCTCGCTCTTTGATTTGCTCTCCGGAGACGTTACTTTGTGCCATCTCTTTCGACGGCATGTTCTCCTGTTACAAAGCCCAATTTTGTGCATTCTGAATATTTTCGCCAGATTTTGGCCAATATATCAGGGGAACATGAAGTGAAAAGAGGTACACTAAATTTCAGCTTCAAAGGCATCGCCTTAAAGTTGCAAATTAGAGGCGGAGGCCTTTTAAGAGGCGTTCGAAAATTCTGCGTCTCTTCGTTAAACAGTCACAGTCTGGAAACGTCTGCGCAACTTCTCGCTCTCTGATTTGCTCTCCGGAGACGTTACTTTGTGCCATCTCTTTCGACGGCATGTTCTCCTGTTACAAAGCCCAATTTTGTGCATTCTGATAATTTTCGCCAGATTTTGCCCAATATATCAGGAGAACATGAAGTGGAAAGAGGTATACTAAATTTCAGCTTCAAAGGCATCGCCTTAAAGTTGCAAATTAGAGGCGGAGGCCTTTTAAGAGGCGTTCGAAAATTCTGCGTCTCTTCGTTAAACAGTCTCAGTCTGGAAACGTCTGCGCAACTTCTCGCTCTCTGATTTGCTCTCCGGAGACGTTACTTTGTGCCATCTCTTTCGACGGCATGTTCTCCTGTTACAAAGCCCAATTTTGTGCATTCTGATAATTTTCGCCAGATTTTGCCCAATATATCAGGAGAACATGAAGTGGAAAGAGGTATACTAAATTTCAGCTTCAAAGGCATCGCCTTAAAGTTGCCAATAAGAGGCACAGGCCTTTCAAGACGCGTTCGAAAATTCTGCGTCTCATCGTTAAACAGTCACTGTCTCGAAAAATCTGGGCCATTTCTTGCTCTTTGATTTGCTCTCTGGAGCCGTTACTTTGTGCCATCTCTTTCGACGGCATGTTCTCCTGTTACAAAGCCCAATTTTGTGCATTCTGAATATTTTCGCCAGATTTTGGCCAATATATCAGGGGAACATGAAGTGAAATGAGGTATACTAAATTTGAGATTCATAGGCATATCCTTAAAGTTGCAAATTAGAGGCGGAGGCCTTTCACGAGGCGTTCGAAAATTCTGCGTCTCTTCGTTAAACAGTCACTGTCTCGAAACATCTGCGCCACTTCTCGCTCTTTGATTTGCTCTCCGGAGCCGTTACTTTGTGCCATCTCTTTCGACAGAATGTTCTCCTGTTACAAAGCCCAATTTTGTGCATTCTGATAATTTTCGCCAGATTTTGCCCAATATATCAGGAGAACATGAAGTGGAAAGAGGTATACTAAATTTCAGCTTCAAAGGCATCGCCTTAAAGTTGCAAATTAGAGGCGGAGGCCTTTCAAGAGGCGTTCGAAAATTCTGCGTCTCTTCGTTAAACAGTCACAGTCTGGAAACGTCTGCGCAACTTCTCGCTCTTTGATTTGCTCTCCGGAGACGTTACTTTGTGCCATCTCTTTCGACGGCATGTTCTCCTGTTACAAAGCCCAATTTTGTGCATTATGAAAATTTTTGCCAAATTTTGGCCAATATATCAGGAGAACATGAAGTGGAAAGAGGTATACTAATTTTCAGCTTCAAAGGCATCGCCTTAAAGTTGCCAATAAGAGGCGGAGGCCTTTCAAGAGGCGTTCGAAAATTCTGCGTCTCTTCGTTAAACAGTCACTGTCTCGAAACATCTGCGCCACTTCTTGCTCTTTGATTTGCTCTCCAGAGCCGTTACTTTGTGCCATCTCTTTCGACAGAATGTTCTCCTGTTACAAAGCCCAATTTTGTGCATTCTGATAATTTTCGCCAGATTTTGCCCAATATATCAGGAGAACATGAAGTGGAAAGAGGTATACTAAATTTCCGCTTCAAAGGCATCGCCTTAAAGTTGCCAATAAGAGGCACAGGCCTTTCAAGAGGCGTTCGAAAATTCTGCGTCTCTTCGTTAAACAGTCACTGTCTCGAAACATCTGCGCCATTTCTTGCTCTTTGATTTGCTCTCCGGAGCCGTTACTTTGTGCCATCTCTTTAGACGGCATGTTCTCCTGTTACAAAGCCCAATTTTGTGCATTCTGAATATTTTCGCCAGATTTTGGCCAATATATCAGGGGAACATGAAGTGAAAAGAGGTACACTAAATTTCAGCTTCAAAGGCATATCCTTAAAGTTGCAAATTAGAGGCGGAGGCCTTTCAAGAGGCGTTCGAAAATTCTGCGTCTCTTCGTTAAACAGTTACAGTCTGGAAACGTCTGCGCCACTTCTCGCTCTTTGATTGGCTCTCCGGAGACGTTACTTTGTGCCATCCCTTTCGACGGCATGTTCTCCTGTTACAAAGCCCAATTTTGTGCATTCTGAATATTTTCGCCAGATTTTGGCCAATATATCAGGGGAACATGATGTGAAAAGAGGTACACTAAATTTCAGCTTCAAAGGCATATCCTTAAAGTTGCAAATTAGAGGCGGAGACCTTTCAAGAGGCGTTCGAAAATTCTGCGTCTCTTCGTTAAACAGTCACAGTCTGGAAACGTCTGCGCCACTTCTCGCTCTTTGATTTGCTCTCCGGAGACGTTACTTTGTGCCATCTCTTTCGACGGCATGTTCTCCTGTTACAAAGCCCAATTTTGTGCATTATGAAAATTTTTGCCAGATTTTGGCCAATATATCAGGGGAACATGAAGTGGAAAGAGGTATAATAAATTTCAGCTTCAAAGGCATATCCTTAAAGTTGCAAATTAGAGGCGGAGGCCTTTCACGAGGCGTTCGAAAATTCTGCGTCTCTTCGTTAAACAGTCACAGTCTGGAAACGTCTGCGCCACTTCTCGCTCTTTGATTTGCTCTCCGGAGACGTTACTTTGTGCCATCTCTATCGACGGCATGTTCTCCTGTTACAAAGCCCAATTTTGTGCATTCTGATAATTTTCGCCAGATTTTGCCCAATATATCAGGAGAACATGAAGTGGAAAGAGGTATACTAAATTTCAGCTTCAAAGGCATCGCCTTAAAGTTGCAAATTAGAGGCGGAGGCCTTTTAAGAGGCGTTCGAAAATTCTGCGTCTCTTCGTTAAACAGTCTCAGTCTGGAAACGTCTGCGCAACTTCTCGCTCTCTGATTTGCTCTCCGGAGACGTTACTTTGTGCCATCTCTTTCGACGGCATGTTCTCCTGTTACAAAGCCCAATTTTGTGCATTCTGATAATTTTCGCCAGATTTTGCCCAATATATCAGGAGAACATGAAGTGGAAAGAGGTATACTAAATTTCAGCTTCAAAGGCATCGCCTTAAAGTTGCCAATAAGAGGCACAGGCCTTTCAAGACGCGTTCGAAAATTCTGCGTCTCTTCGTTAAACAGTCACTGTCTCGAAAAATCTGGGCCATTTCTTGCTCTTTGATTTGCTCTCTGGAGCCGTTACTTTGTGCCATCTCTTTCGACGGCATGTTCTCCTGTTACAAAGCCCAATTTTGTGCATTCTGAATATTTTCGCCAGATTTTGGCCAATATATCAGGGGAACATGAAGTGAAAAGAGGTATACTAAATTTGAGATTCATAGGCATATCCTTAAAGTTGCAAATTAGAGGCGGAGGCCTTTCACGAGGCGTTCGAAAATTCTGCGTCTCTTCGTTAAACAGTCACTGTCTCGAAACATCTGCGCCACTTCTCGCTCTTTGATTTGCTCTCCGGAGCCGTTACTTTGTGCCATCTCTTTCGACAGAATGTTCTCCTGTTACAAAGCCCAATTTTGTGCATTCTGATAATTTTCGCCAGATTTTGCCCAATATATCAGGAGAACATGAAGTGGAAAGAGGTATACTAAATTTCAGCTTCAAAGGCATCGCCTTAAAGTTGCAAATTAGAGGCGGAGGCCTTTCAAGAGGCGTTCGAAAATTCTGCGTCTCTTCGTTAAACAGTCACAGTCTGGAAACGTCTGCGCAACTTCTCGCTCTTTGATTTGCTCTCCGGAGACGTTACTTTGTGCCATCTCTTTCGACGGCATGTTCTCCTGTTACAAAGCCCAATTTTGTGCATTATGAAAATTTTTGCCAAATTTTGGCCAATATATCAGGAGAACATGAAGTGGAAAGAGGTATACTAATTTTCAGCTTCAAAGGCATCGCCTTAAAGTTGCCAATAAGAGGCGGAGGCCTTTCAAGAGGCGTTCGAAAATTCTGCGTCTCTTCGTTAAACAGTCACTGTCTCGAAACATCTGCGCCACTTCTTGCTCTTTGATTTGCTCTCCGGAGCCGTTACTTTGTGCCATCTCTTTCGACAGAATGTTCTCCTGTTACAAAGCCCAATTTTGTGCATTCTGATAATTTTCGCCAGATTTTGCCCAATATATCAGGAGAACATGAAGTGGAAAGAGGTATACTAAATTTCCGCTTCAAAGGCATCGCCTTAAAGTTGCCAATAAGAGGCACAGGCCTTTCAAGAGGCGTTCGAAAATTCTGCGTCTCTTCGTTAAACAGTCACTGTCTCGAAACATCTGCGCCATTTCTTGCTCTTTGATTTGCTCTCCGGAGCCGTTACTTTGTGCCATCTCTTTAGACGGCATGTTCTCCTGTTACAAAGCCCAATTTTGTGCATTCTGAATATTTTCGCCAGATTTTGGCCAATATATCAGGGGAACATGAAGTGAAAAGAGGTACACTAAATTTCAGCTTCAAAGGCATATCCTTAAAGTTGCAAATTAGAGGCGGAGGCCTTTCAAGAGGCGTTCGAAAATTCTGCGTCTCTTCGTTAAACAGTTACAGTCTGGAAGCGTCTGCGCCACTTCTCGCTCTTTGATTGGCTCTCCGGAGACGTTACTTTGTGCCATCTCTTTCGACGGCATGTTCTCCTGTTACAAAGCCCAATTTTGTGCATTCTGAATATTTTCGCCAGATTTTGGCCAATATATCAGGGGAACATGAAGTGGAAAGAGGTATAATAAATTTCAGCTTCAAAGGCATATCCTTAAAGTTGCAAATTAGAGGCGGAGGCCTTTCACGAGGCGTTCGAAAATTCTGCGTATCTTCGTTAAACAGTCACAGTCTGGAAACGTCTGCGCCACTTCTCGCTCTTTGATTTGCTCTCCGGAGCCGTTACTTTGTGCCATCTCTTTCGACGGCATGTTCACCTGTTACAAAGCCCAATTTTGTGCATTCTGAAAATTTTCGCCAGATTTTGGCCAATATATCAGGGGAACATGAAGTGGAAAGAGGTATACTAAATTTCAGCTTCAATGGCATATCCTTAAAGTTGCAAATTAGAGGCGGAGGCCTTCCAAGAGGCGTTCGAAAATTCTGCGTCTCTTCGTTAAACAGTCACTGTCTCGAAACATCTGCGCCACTTCTTGCTCTTTGATTTGCTCTCCGGAGCCGTTACTTTGTGCCATCTCTTTCGACGGCATGTTCTCCTGTTACAAAGCCCAATTTTGTGCATTATGAGAATTTTTGCCAGATTTTGGCCAATATATCAGGGGAACATGATGTGAAAAGAGGTACACTAAATTTCAGCTTCAAATGCATATCCTTAAAGTTGCAAATTAGAGGCGGAGACCTTTCAAGAGGCGTTCGAAAATTCTGCGTCTCTTCGTTAAACAGTCACAGTCTGGAAACGTCTGCGCCACTTCTCGCTCTTTGATTTGCTCTCCGGAGACGTTACTTTGTGCCATCTCTTTCGACGGCATGTTCTCCTGTTACAAAGCCCAATTTTGTGCATTATGAAAATTTTTGCCAGATTTTGGCCAATATATCAGGGGAACATGAAGTGGAAAGAGGTATAATAAATTTCAGCTTCAAAGGCATATCCTTAAAGTTGCAAATTAGAGGCGGAGGCCTTTCAAGAGGCGTTCGAAAATTCTGCGTCTCTTCGTTAAACAGTCACAGTCTGGAAACGTCTGCGCCACTTCTCGCTCTTTGATTTGCTCTCCGGAGACGTTACTTTGTGCCATCTCTTTCGACGGCATGTTCTCCTGTTACAAAGCCCAATTTTGTGCATTCTGAAAATTTTCGCCAGATTTTGGCCAATATATCAGGGGAACATGAAGTGGAAAGAGGTATACTAAATTTCAGCTTCAATGGCATATCCTTAAAGTTGCAAATTAGAGGCGGAGGCCTTCCAAGAGGCGTTCGAAAATTCTGCGTCTCTTCGTTAAACAGTCACTGTCTCGAAACATCTGCGCCACTTCTTGCTCTTTGATTTGCTCTCCGGAGCCGTTACTTTGTGCCATCTCTTTCGACGGCATGTTCTCCTGTTACAAAGCCCAATTTTGTGCATTCTGAATATTTTCGCCAGATTTTGGCCAATATATCAGGGGAACATGAAGTGGAAAGAGGTATACTAAATTTCAGCTCCAAAGGCATCGCCTTAAAGTTGCAAATTAGAGGCGGAGGCCTTTCAAGAGGCGTTCGAAAATTCTGCGTCTCATCGTTAAACAGTCACAGTCTGGAAACGTCTGCGCAACTTCTCGCTCTTTGATTTGCTCTCCGGAGACGTTACTTTGTGCCATCGCTTTCGACGGCATGTTCTCCTGTTACAAAGCCCAATTTTGTGCATTATGAAAATTTTTGCCAAATTTTGGCCAATATATCAGGAGAACATGAAGTGGAAAGAGGTATACTAATTTTCAGCTTCAAAGGCATATCCTTAAAGTTGCAAATTAGAAGCGGAGACCTTTCAAGAGGCGTTCGAAAATTCTGCGTCTCTTCGTTAAACAGTCACAGTCTGGAAACGTCTGCGCCACTTCTCGCTCTTTGATTTGCTCTCCGGAGACGTTACTTTGTGCCATCTCTTTCGACGGCATGTTCTCCTGTTACAAAGCCCAATTTTGTGCATTATGAAAATTTTTGCCAGATTTTAGCCAATATATCAGGGGAACATGAAGTGAAAAGAGGTACACTAAATTTCAGCTTCAAAGGCATATCCTTAAAGTTGCAAATTAGAGGCGGAGGCCTTTCATGAGGCGTTCGAAAATTCTGCGTCTCTTCGTTAAGCAGTCACTGTCTCGAAACATCTGCGCCACTTCTCGCTCTTGGATTTGCTCTCCGGAGCCGTTACTTTGTGCCATCTCTTTCGACAGAATGTTCTCCTGTTACAAAGCCCAATTTTGTGCATTCTGATAATTTTCGCCAGATTTTAGCCAATATATCAGGGGAACATGAAGTGAAAAGAGGTACACTAAATTTCAGCTTCAAAGGCATATCCTTAAAGTTGCAAATTAGAGGCGGAGGCCTTTCATGAGGCGTTCGAAAATTCTGCGTCTCTTCGTTAAGCAGTCACTGTCTCGAAACATCGGCGCCACTTCTCGCTCTTTGATTTGCTCTCCGGAGCCGTTACTTTGTGCCATCTCTTTCGACAGAATGTTCTCCTGTTACAAAGCCCAATTTTGTGCATTCTGATAATTTTCGCCAGATTTTGCCCAATATATCAGGAGAACATGAAGTGGAAAGAGGTATACTAAATTTCAGCTTCAAAGGCATCGCCTTAAAGTTGCAAATTAGAGGCGGAGGCCTTTCAAGAGGCGTTCGAAAATTCTGCGTCTCATCGTTAAACAGTCAGAGTCTGGAAACGTCTGCGCAACTTCTCGCTCTTTGATTTGCTCTCCGGAGACGTTACTTTGTGCCATCTCTTTCGACGGCATGTTCTCCTGTTACAAAGCCCAATTTTGTGCATTATGAAAATTTTTGCCAAATTTTGGCCAATATATCAGGAGAACATGAAGTGGAAAGAGGTATACTAATTTTCAGCTTCAAATGCATCGCCTTAAAGTTGCCAATAAGAGGCGGAGGCCTTTCAAGAGGCGTTCGAAAATTCTGCGTCTCTTCGTTAAACAGTCACTGTCTCGAAACATCTGCGCCACTTCTTGCTCTTTGATTTGCTCTCCGGAGCCGTTACTTTGTGCCATCTCTTTCGACGGCATGTTCTCCTGTTACAAAGCCCAATTTTGTGCATTCTGAATATTTTCGCCAGATTTTGGCCAATATATCAGGGGAACATGAAGTGAAAAGAGGTATACAAAATTTGAGATTCATAGGCATATCCTTAAAGTTGCAAATTAGAGGCGGAGGCCTTTCACGAGGCGTTCGAAAATTCTGCGTCTCTTCGTTAAACAGTCACTGTCTCGAAACATCTGCGCCACTTCTCGCTCTTTGATTTGCTCTCCGGAGCCGTTACTTTGTGCCATCTCTTTCGACAGAATGTTCTCCTGTTACAAAGCCCAATTTTGTGCATTCTGATAATTTTCGCCAGATTTTGCCCAATATATCAGGAGAACATGAAGTGGAAAGAGGTATACTAAATTTCAGCTTCAAAGGCATCGCCTTAAAGTTGCAAATTAGAGGCGGAGGCCTTTCAAGAGGCGTTCGAAAATTCTGCGTCTCTTCGTTAAACAGTCACTGTCTCGAAACATCTGCGCCACTTCTCGCTCTTTGATTTGCTCTCCGGAGACGTTACTTTGTGCCATCTCTTTCGACGGCATGTTCTCCTGTTACAAAACCCAATTTTGTGCATTATGAAAATTTTTGCCAGATTTTGGCCAATATATCAGGGGAACATGAAGTGGAAAGAGGTATACTAAATTTCAGCTTCAAAGGCATATCCTTAAAGTTGGAAATTAGAGGCGGAGGCCTTTCAAGAGGCGTTCGAAAATTCTGCGTCTCTTCGTTAAACAGTTACAGTCTGGAAACGTCTGCGCCACTTCTCGCTCTTTGATTTGCTCTCCGAAGACGTTACTTTGTGCCATCTCTTTCGACGGCATGTTCTCCTGTTACAAAGCCCAATTTTGTGCATTTTGAAAATTTTCGCTAGATTTTGGCCAATATATCAGGGGAACATGAAGTGGAAAGAGGTATACTAAATTTCAGCTTCAAAGGCATATCCTTAAAGTTGCAAATTAGAGGCGGAGGCCTTTCACGAGGCGTTCGAAAATTCTGCGTCTCTTCGTTAAACAGTCACTGTCTCGAAACATCTGCGCCACTTCTTGCTCTTTGATTTGCTCTCCGGAGCCGTTACTTTGTGCCATCTCTTTCGACAGAATGTTCTCCTGTTACAAAGCCCAATTTTGTGCATTCTGATAATTTTCGCCAGATTTTGCCCAATATATCAGGAGAACATGAAGTGGAAAGAGGTATACTAAATTTCAGCTTCAAAGGCATCGCCTTAAAGTTGCAAATTAGAGGCGGAGGCCTTTCAAGAGGCGTTCGAAAATTCTGCGTCTCTTCGTTAAACAGTCACAGTCTGGAAACGTCTGCGCAACTTCTCGCTCTTTGATTTGCTCTCCGGAGTCGTTACTTTGTGCCATCTCTTTCGACGGCATGTTCTCCTGTTACAAAGCCCAATTTTGTGCATTATGAAAATTTTTGCCAAATTTTGGCCAATATATCAGGAGAACATGAAGTGGAAAGAGGTATACTAATTTTCAGCTTCAAAGGCATCGCCTTAAAGTTGCCAATAAGAGGCGGAGGCCTTTCAAGAGGCGTTCGAAAATTCTGCGTCTCTTCGTTAAACAGTCACTGTCTCGAAACATCTGCGCCACTTCTTGCTCTTTGATTTGCTCTCCGGAGCCGTTACTTTGTGCCATCTCTTTCGACAGAATGTTCTCCTGTTACAAAGCCCAATTTTGTGCATTCTGATAATTTTCGCCAGATTTTGCCCAATATATCAGGAGAACATGAAGTGGAAAGAGGTATACTAAATTTCAGCTTCAAAGGCATCGCCTTAAAGTTGCCAATAAGAGGCACAGGCCTTTCAAGAGGCGTTCGAAATTTCTGCGTCTCTTCGTTAAACAGTCACTGTCTCGAAACATCTGCGCCATTTCTTGCTCTTTGATTTGCTCTCCGGAGCCGTTACTTTGTGCCATCTCTTTCGACGGCATGTTCTCCTGTTACAATGCCCAATTTTGTGCATTATGAAAATTTTTGCCAGATTTTGGCCAATATATCAGGGGAACATGAAGTGGAAAGAGGTATACTAAATTTCAGCTTCAAAGGCATATCCTTAAAGTTGCAAATTAGAGGCGGAGGCCTTTCAAGAGGCGTTCGAAAATTCTGCGTCTCTTCGTTAAGCAGTCACTGTCTCGAAACATCTGCGCCACTTCTCGCTATTTGATTTGCTCTCCGCAGCCGTTACCTTGTGCCATCTCTTTCGACAGAATGTTCTCCTGTTACAAAGCCCAATTTTGTGCATTCTGATAATTTTCGCCAGATTTTGCCCAATATATCAGGAGAACATGAAGTGGAAAGAGGTATACTAAATTTCAGCTTCAAAGGCATCGCCTTAAAGTTGCAAATTAGAGGCGGAGGCCTTTCAAGAGGCGTTCGAAAATTCTGCGTCTCTTCGTTAAACAGTCACAGTCTGGAAACGTCTGCGCAACTTCTCGCTCTTTGATTTGCTCTCCGGAGACGTTACTTTGTGCCATCTCTTTCGACGGCATGTTCTCCTGTTACAAAGCCCAATTTTGTGCATTACGAAAATTTTTGCCAAATTTTGGCCAAAATATCAGGAGAACATGAAGTGGAAAGAGGTATACTAATTTTCAGCTTCAAAGGCATCGCCTTAAAGTTGCCAATAAGAGGCGGAGGCCTTTCAAGAGGCGTTCGCAAAATTCTGCGTCTCTTCGTTAAACAGACACTGTCTCGAAACATCTGCGCCACTTCTTGCTCTTTGATTTGCTCTCCGGAGACGTTACTTTGTACCATCTCATTCGACAGAATGTTCTCCTGTTACAAAGCCCAATTTTGTGCATTCTGATAATTTTCGCCAGATTTTGGCCAATATATCAGGGGAACATGAAGTGGAAAGAGGTATACTAAATTTCAGCTTCAAAGGCATATCCTTAAAGTTGCAAATTAGAGGCGGAGGCCTTTCAAGATGCGTTCGAAAATTCTGCGTCTCTTCGTTAAACAGTCACAGTCTGGAAACATCTGCGCCACTTCTTGACCTTTGATTTGCTCTCCGGTGCTGTTACTTTGTGCCATCTCTTTCGACGGCATGTTCTCCAGTTACAAAGCCCAATTTTGTGCATTATGAAAATTTTTGCCAAATTTTGGCCAATATATCAGGAGAACATGAAGTGGAAAGAGGTATACTAAATTTGAGATTCATAGGCATCGCCTTAAAGTTGCAAATAAGAGGTGCAGGCCTTTCAAGATGCGTTCGAAAATTCTGCGTCTCTTCGTTAAACAGTCACAGTCTGGAAACATCTGCGCCACTTCTTGCTCTTTGATTTGCTCTCCGGAGCCGTTACTTTGTGCCATCTATTTCGACGGCATGTTCTCCTGTTACAAAGCCCAATTTTGCGCAATATGAAAATTTTTGCACAAATTTTGGCCAATATATCAGGAGAACATGAAGTGGAAAGAGGTATACTAAATTTGAGATTCATAAGCATCGCCTTAAAGTTGCAAGTAAGAGGTGCAGGTCTTTCAAGCGGCGTTCGAAAATTCTGCGTCTCTTCGTTAAACAGTCACAGTCTCGAAACGTCTGCGCCACTTCTCGCTCTTTGATTTGGTCTCCGGAGACGTTACTTTGTGCCATCTCTTTCGACAGAATGTTCTCCTGTTACAAAGCCCAATTTTGTGCATTCTGATAATTTTCGCCAGATTTTGGCCAATATATCAGGAGAACATGAAGTGGAAAGAGGTATACTAAATTTCCGCTTCAAAGGCATCGCCTTAAAGTTGCCAATAAGAGGCACAGGACTTTCAAGAGGCGTTCGAAAATTCTGCGTCTCTTCGTTAAACACTCACAGTCTGGAAACGTCTGCGCCACTTCTCGCTCTTTGATTTGCTCTCCGGAGACGTTACTTTGTGCCATCTCTTTCGACGGCATGTTCTCCAGTTAAAAAGCCCAATTTTGTGCATTATGAAAATTTTTGCCAAATTTTGGCCAATATATCAGGAGAACATGAAGTGGAAAGAGGTATACTAAATTTCAGCATCAAAGGCATCGCCTTAAAGTTGCAAATTAGAGGCGGAGGCCTTTCAAGAGGCGTTCGAAAATTCTGCGTCTCTTCGTTAAACAGTCACAGTCTGGAAACGTCTGCGCAACTTCTCGCTCTTTGATTTGCTCTCCGGAGCCGTTACTTTGTGCCATCTCTTTCGACAGAATGTTCTCCTGTTACAAAGCCCAATTTTGTGCATTCTGATAATTTTCGCCAGATTTTGCCCAATATATCAGGAGAACATGAAGTGGAAAGAGGTATACTAAATTTCAGCTTCAAAGGCATCGCCTTAAAGTTGCCAATAAGAGGCACAGGCCTTTCAAGAGGCGTTCGAAAATTCTGCGTCTCTTCGTTAAACAGTCACTGTCTCGAAACATCTGCGCCATTTCTTGCTCTTTGATTTGCTC
Organism: Andrena cerasifolii; assembly: GCF_050908995.1. Classification (NCBI taxonomy): domain Eukaryota; kingdom Metazoa; phylum Arthropoda; class Insecta; order Hymenoptera; family Andrenidae; genus Andrena; species Andrena cerasifolii. The sequence goes on along the minus strand of NW_027485136.1, from coordinate 25,267 downwards.
TCCGGAGCCGTTACTTTGTGCCATCTCTTTCGACGGCATGTTCTCCTGTTACAAAGCCCAATTTTGTGCATTCTGAATATTTTCGCCAGATTTTGGCCATTATATCAGGGGAACATGAAGTGAAAAGAGGTACACTAAATTTCAGCTTCAAAGGCATATCCTTAAAGTTGCAAATTAGAGGCGGAGGCCTTTCAAGAGGCGTTCGAAAATTCTGCGTCTCTTCGTTAAACAGTCACAGTCTGGAAACGTCTGCGCCACTTCTCGCTCTTTGATTTGCTCTCCGGAGACGTTACTTTGTGCCATCTCTTTCGACGGCATGTTCTCCTGTTACAAAGCCCAATTTTGTGCATTATGAAAATTTTTGCCAGACTTTGGCCAATATATCAGGGGAACATGAAATGGAAAGAGGTATACTAAATTTCAGCTTCAAAGGCATATCCTTAAAGTTGGAAATTAGAGGCGGAGGCCTTTCAAGAGGCGTTCGAAAATTCTGCGTCTCTTCGTTAAACAGTTACAGTCTGGAAACGTCTGCGCCACTTCTCGCTCTTTGATTTGCTCTCCGGAGACGTTACTTTGTGCCATCTCTTTCGACGGCATGTTCTCCTGTTACAAAGCCCAATTTTGTGCATTCTGAATATTTTCGCCAGATTTTGGCCAATATATCAGGGGAACATGATGTGAAAAGAGGTACACTAAATTTCAGCTTCAAAGGCATATCCTTAAAGTTGCAAATTAGAGGCGGAGACCTTTCAAGAGGCGTTCGAAAATTCTGCGTCTCTTCGTTAAACAGTCACAGTCTGGAAACGTCTGCGCCACTTCTCGCTCTTTGATTTGCTCTCCGGAGACGTTACTTTGTGCCATCTCTTTCGACGGCATGTTCTCCTGTTACAAGGCCCAATTTTGTGCATTCTAAAAATTTTCGCCAGATTTTGGCCAATATATCAGGGGAACATGAAGTGGAAAGAGGTATACTAAATTTCAGCTTCAATGGCATATCCTTAAAGTTGCAAATTAGAGGCGGAGGCCTTTCAAGAGGCGTTCGAAAATTCTGCGTCTCTTCGTTAAACAGTCACTGTCTCGAAACATCTGCGCCACTTCTTGCTCTTTGATTTGCTCTCCGGAGCCGTTACTTTGTGCCATCTCTTTCGACGGCATGTTCTCCTGTTACAAAGCCCAATTTTGTGCATTCTGAACATTTTCGCCAGATTTTGGCCAATATATCAGGGGAACATGAAGTGAAAAGAGGTGCACTAAATTTCAGCTTCAAAGGCATATCCTTAAAGTTGCAAATTAGAGGCGGAGGCCTTTCAAGAGGCGTTCGAAAATTCTGCGTCTCTTCGTTAAACAGTCACAGTCTGGAAACGTCTGCGCCACTTCTCGCTCTTTGATTTGCTCTCCGGAGACGTTACTTTGTGCCATCTCTTTCGACGGCATGTTCTCCTGTTACAAAGCCCAATTTTGTGCATTATGAAAATTTTTGCCAGATTTTAGCCAATATATCAGGGGAACATGAAGTGGAAAGAGGTATACTAAATTTCAGCTTCAAAGGCATATCCTTAAAGTTGCAAATTAGAGGGGGAGGCCTTTCATGAGGCGTTCGAAAATTCTGCGGCTCTTCGTTAAGCAGTCACTGTCTCGAAACATCTGCGGCACTTCTCGCACTTTGATTTGCTCTCCGGAGCCGTTACTTTGTGCCATCTCTTTCGACAGAATGTTCTCCTGTTACAAAGCCCAATTTTGTGCAATCTGATAATTTTCGCCAGATTTTGCCCAATATATCAGGAGAACATGAAGTGGAAAGAGGTATACTAAATTTCAGCTTCAAAGGCATCGCCTTAAAGTTGCAAATTAGAGGCGGAGGCCTTTCAAGAGGCGTTCGAAAATTCTGCGTCTCTTCGTTAAACAGTCACAGTCTGGAAACGTCTGCGCAACTTCTCGCTCTTTGATTTGCTCTCCGGAGTCGTTACTTTGTGCCATCTCTTTCGACGGCATGTTCTCCTGTTACAAAGCCCAATTTTGTGCATTATGAAAATTTTTGCCAAATTTTGGCCAATATATCAGGAGAACATGAAGTGGAAAGAGGTATACTAATTTCCAGCTTCAAAGGCATCGCCTTAAAGTTGCCAATAAGAGGCGGAGGCCTTTCAAGAGGCGTTCGAAAATTCTGCGTCTCTTCGTTAAACAGTCACTGTCTCGAAACATCTGCGCCACTTCTCGCTATTTGATTTGCTCTCCGCAGCCGTTACCTTGTGCCATCTCTTTCGACAGAATGTTCTCCTGTTACAAAGCCCAATTTTGTGCATTCTGATAATTTTCGCCAGATTTTGCCCAATATATCAGGAGAACATGAAGTGGAAAGAGGTATACTAAATTTCAGCTTCAAAGGCATCGCCTTAAAGTTGCAAATTAGAGGCGGAGGCCTTTCAAGAGGCGTTCGAAAATTCTGCGTCTCTTCGTTAAACAGTCACAGTCTGGAAACGTCTGCGCAACTTCTCGCTCTTTGATTTGCTCTCCGGAGACGTTACTTTGTGCCATCTCTTTCGACGGCATGTTCTCCTGTTACAAAGCCCAATTTTGTGCATTACGAAAATTTTTGCCAAATTTTGGCCAATATATCAGGAGAACATGAAGTGGAAAGAGGTATACTAATTTTCAGCTTCAAAGGCATCGCCTTAAAGTTGCCAATAAGAGGCGGAGGCCTTTCAAGAGGCGTTCGAAAATTCTGCGTCTCTTCGTTAAACAGTCACTGTCTCGAAACATCTGTGCCACTTCTTGCTCTTTGATTTGCTCTCCGGAGCCGTTACTTTGTGCCATCTCTTTCGACGGCATGTTCTCCTGTTACAAAGCCCAATTTTGTGCATTCTGAACATTTTCGCCAGATTTTGGCCAATATATCAGGGGAACATGAAGTGAAAAGAGGTGCACTAAATTTCAGCTTCAAAGGCATATCCTTAAAGTTGCAAATTAGAGGCGGAGGCCTTTCAAGAGGCGTTCGAAAATTCTGCGTCTCTTCGTTAAACAGTCACAGTCTGGAAACGTCTGCGCCACTTCTCGCTCTTTGATTTGCTCTCCGGAGACGTTACTTTGTGCCATCTCTTTCGACGGCATGTTCTCCTGTTACAAAGCCCAATTTTGTGCATTATGAAAATTTTTGCCAGATTTTAGCCAATATATCAGGGGAACATGAAGTGGAAAGAGGTATACTAAATTTCAGCTTCAAAGGCATATCCTTAAAGTTGCAAATTAGAGGGGGAGGCCTTTCATGAGGCGTTCGAAAATTCTGCGGCTCTTCGTTAAGCAGTCACTGTCTCGAAACATCTGCGGCACTTCTCGCACTTTGATTTGCTCTCCGGAGCCGTTACTTTGTGCCATCTCTTTCGACAGAATGTTCTCCTGTTACAAAGCCCAATTTTGTGCAATCTGATAATTTTCGCCAGATTTTGCCCAATATATCAGGAGAACATGAAGTGGAAAGAGGTATACTAAATTTCAGCTTCAAAGGCATCGCCTTAAAGTTGCAAATTAGAGGCGGAGGCCTTTCAAGAGGCGTTCGAAAATTCTGCGTCTCTTCGTTAAACAGTCACAGTCTGGGAACGTCTGCGCAACTTCTCGCTCTTTGATTTGCTCTCCGGAGTCGTTACTTTGTGCCATCTCTTTCGACGGCATGTTCTCCTGTTACAAAGCCCAATTTTGTGCATTATGAAAATTTTTGCCAAATTTTGGCCAATATATCAGGAGAACATGAAGTGGAAAGAGGTATACTAATTTCCAGCTTCAAAGGCATCGCCTTAAAGTTGCCAATAAGAGGCGGAGGCCTTTCAAGAGGCGTTCGAAAATTCTGCGTCTCTTCGTTAAACAGTCACTGTCTCGAAACATCTGCGCCACTTCTTGCTCTTTGATTTGCTCTCCGGAGCCGTTACTTTGTGCCATCTCTTTCGACGGCATGTTCTCCTGTTACAATGCCCAATTTTGTGCATTATGAAAATTTTTGCCAGATTTTGGCCAATATATCAGGGGAACATGAAGTGGAAAGAGGTATACTAAATTTCAGCTTCAAAGGCATATCCTTAAAGTTGCAAATTAGAGGCGGAGGCCTTTCAAGAGGCGTTCGAAAATTCTGCGTCTCTTCGTTAAGCAGTCACTGTCTCGAAACATCTGCGCCACTTCTCGCTATTTGATTTGCTCTCCGCAGCCGTTACCTTGTGCCATCTCTTTCGACAGAATGTTCTCCTGTTACAAAGCCCAATTTTGTGCATTCTGATAATTTTCGCCAGATTTTGCCCAATATATCAGGAGAACATGAAGTGGAAAGAGGTATACTAAATTTCAGCTTCAAAGGCATCGCCTTAAAGTTGCAAATTAGAGGCGGAGGCCTTTCAAGAGGCGTTCGAAAATTCTGCGTCTCTTCGTTAAACAGTCACAGTCTGGAAACGTCTGCGCAACTTCTCGCTCTTTGATTTGCTCTCCGGAGACGTTACTTTGTGCCATCTCTTTCGACGGCATGTTCTCCTGTTACAAAGCCCAATTTTGTGCATTACGAAAATTTTTGCCAAATTTTGGCCAATATATCAGGAGAACATGAAGTGGAAAGAGGTATACTAATTTTCAGCTTCAAAGGCATCGCCTTAAAGTTGCCAATAAGAGGCGGAGGCCTTTCAAGAGGCGTTCGCAAAATTCTGCGTCTCTTCGTTAATCAGACACTGTCTCGAAACATCTGCGCCACTTCTTGCTCTTTGATTTGCTCTCCGGAGACGTTACTTTGTACCATCTCATTCGACAGAATGTTCTCCTGTTACAAAGCCCAATTTTGTGCATTCTGATAATTTTCGCCAGATTTTGGCCAATATATCAGGGGAACATGAAGTGGAAAGAGGTATACTAAATTTCAGCTTCAAAGGCATATCCTTAAAGTTGCAAATTAGAGGCGGAGGCCTTTCAAGAGGCGTTCGAAAATTCTGCGTCTCTTCGTTAAACAGTCACAGTCTGGAAACGTCTGCGCCACTTCTCGCTCTTTGATTTGCTCTCCGGAGACGTTACTTTGTGCCATCTCTTTCGACGGCATGTTCTCCTGTTACAAAGCCCAATTTTGTGCATTATGAAAATTTTTGCCAGATTTTAGCCAATATATCAGGGGAACATGAAGTGGAAAGAGGTATACTAAATTTCAGCTTCAAAGGCATATCCTTAAAGTTGCAAATTAGAGGGGGAGGCCTTTCATGAGGCGTTCGAAAATTCTGCGGCTCTTCGTTAAGCAGTCACTGTCTCGAAACATCTGCGGCACTTCTCGCACTTTGATTTGCTCTCCGGAGCCGTTACTTTGTGCCATCTCTTTCGACAGAATGTTCTCCTGTTACAAAGCCCAATTTTGTGCAATCTGATAATTTTCGCCAGATTTTGCCCAATATATCAGGAGAACATGAAGTGGAAAGAGGTATACTAAATTTCAGCTTCAAAGGCATCGCCTTAAAGTTGCAAATTAGAGGCGGAGGCCTTTCAAGAGGCGTTCGAAAATTCTGCGTCTCTTCGTTAAACAGTCACAGTCTGGGAACGTCTGCGCAACTTCTCGCTCTTTGATTTGCTCTCCGGAGTCGTTACTTTGTGCCATCTCTTTCGACGGCATGTTCTCCTGTTACAAAGCCCAATTTTGTGCATTATGAAAATTTTTGCCAAATTTTGGCCAATATATCAGGAGAACATGAAGTGGAAAGAGGTATACTAATTTCCAGCTTCAAAGGCATCGCCTTAAAGTTGCCAATAAGAGGCGGAGGCCTTTCAAGAGGCGTTCGAAAATTCTGCGTCTCTTCGTTAAACAGTCACTGTCTCGAAACATCTGCGCCACTTCTTGCTCTTTGATTTGCTCTCCGGAGCCGTTACTTTGTGCCATCTCTTTCGACGGCATGTTCTCCTGTTACAATGCCCAATTTTGTGCATTATGAAAATTTTTGCCAGATTTTGGCCAATATATCAGGGGAACATGAAGTGGAAAGAGGTATACTAAATTTCAGCTTCAAAGGCATATCCTTAAAGTTGCAAATTAGAGGCGGAGGCCTTTCAAGAGGCGTTCGAAAATTCTGCGTCTCTTCGTTAAGCAGTCACTGTCTCGAAACATCTGCGCCACTTCTCGCTATTTGATTTGCTCTCCGCAGCCGTTACCTTGTGCCATCTCTTTCGACAGAATGTTCTCCTGTTACAAAGCCCAATTTTGTGCATTCTGATAATTTTCGCCAGATTTTGCCCAATATATCAGGAGAACATGAAGTGGAAAGAGGTATACTAAATTTCAGCTTCAAAGGCATCGCCTTAAAGTTGCAAATTAGAGGCGGAGGCCTTTCAAGAGGCGTTCGAAAATTCTGCGTCTCTTCGTTAAACAGTCACAGTCTGGAAACGTCTGCGCAACTTCTCGCTCTTTGATTTGCTCTCCGGAGACGTTACTTTGTGCCATCTCTTTCGACGGCATGTTCTCCTGTTACAAAGCCCAATTTTGTGCATTACGAAAATTTTTGCCAAATTTTGGCCAATATATCAGGAGAACATGAAGTGGAAAGAGGTATACTAATTTTCAGCTTCAAAGGCATCGCCTTAAAGTTGCCAATAAGAGGCGGAGGCCTTTCAAGAGGCGTTCGCAAAATTCTGCGTCTCTTCGTTAATCAGACACTGTCTCGAAACATCTGCGCCACTTCTTGCTCTTTGATTTGCTCTCCGGAGACGTTACTTTGTACCATCTCATTCGACAGAATGTTCTCCTGTTACAAAGCCCAATTTTGTGCATTCTGATAATTTTCGCCAGATTTTGGCCAATATATCAGGGGAACATGAAGTGGAAAGAGGTATACTAAATTTCAGCTTCAAAGGCATATCCTTAAAGTTGCAAATTAGAGGCGGAGGCCTTTCAAGAGGCGTTCGAAAATTCTGCGTCTCTTCGTTAAACAGTCACAGTCTGGAAACGTCTGCGCCACTTCTCGCTCTTTGATTTGCTCTCCGGAGACGTTACTTTGTGCCATCTCTTTCGACGGCATGTTCTCCTGTTACAAAGCCCAATTTTGTGCATTATGAAAATTTTTGCCAGATTTTAGCCAATATATCAGGGGAACATGAAGTGGAAAGAGGTATACTAAATTTCAGCTTCAAAGGCATATCCTTAAAGTTGCAAATTAGAGGGGGAGGCCTTTCATGAGGCGTTCGAAAATTCTGCGGCTCTTCGTTAAGCAGTCACTGTCTCGAAACATCTGCGGCACTTCTCGCACTTTGATTTGCTCTCCGGAGCCGTTACTTTGTGCCATCTCTTTCGACAGAATGTTCTCCTGTTACAAAGCCCAATTTTGTGCAATCTGATAATTTTCGCCAGATTTTGCCCAATATATCAGGAGAACATGAAGTGGAAAGAGGTATACTAAATTTCAGCTTCAAAGGCATCGCCTTAAAGTTGCAAATTAGAGGCGGAGGCCTTTCAAGAGGCGTTCGAAAATTCTGCGTCTCTTCGTTAAACAGTCACAGTCTGGAAACGTCTGCGCAACTTCTCGCTCTTTGATTTGCTCTCCGGAGTCGTTACTTTGTGCCATCTCTTTCGACGGCATGTTCTCCTGTTACAAAGCCCAATTTTGTGCATTATGAAAATTTTTGCCAAATTTTGGCCAATATATCAGGAGAACATGAAGTGGAAAGAGGTATACTAATTTCCAGCTTCAAAGGCATCGCCTTAAAGTTGCCAATAAGAGGCGGAGGCCTTTCAAGAGGCGTTCGAAAATTCTGCGTCTCTTCGTTAAACAGTCACTGTCTCGAAACATCTGCGCCACTTCTTGCTCTTTGATTTGCTCTCCGGAGCCGTTACTTTGTGCCATCTCTTTCGACGGCATGTTCTCCTGTTACAATGCCCAATTTTGTGCATTATGAAAATTTTTGCCAGATTTTGGCCAATATATCAGGGGAACATGAAGTGGAAAGAGGTATACTAAATTTCAGCTTCAAAGGCATATCCTTAAAGTTGCAAATTAGAGGCGGAGGCCTTTCAAGAGGCGTTCGAAAATTCTGCGTCTCTTCGTTAAGCAGTCACTGTCTCGAAACATCTGCGCCACTTCTCGCTATTTGATCTGCTCTCCGCAGCCGTTACCTTGTGCCATCTCTTTCGACAGAATGTTCTCCTGTTACAAAGCCCAATTTTGTGCATTCTGATAATTTTCGCCAGATTTTGCCCAATATATCAGGAGAACATGAAGTGGAAAGAGGTATACTAAATTTCAGCTTCAAAGGCATCGCCTTAAAGTTGCAAATTAGAGGCGGAGGCCTTTCAAGAGGCGTTCGAAAATTCTGCGTCTCTTCGTTAAACAGTCACAGTCTGGAAACGTCTGCGCAACTTCTCGCTCTTTGATTTGCTCTCCGGAGTCGTTACTTTGTGCCATCTCTTTCGACGGCATGTTCTCCTGTTACAAAGCCCAATTTTGTGCATTATGAAAATTTTTGCCAAATTTTGGCCAATATATCAGGAGAACATGAAGTGGAAAGAGGTATACTAATTTCCAGCTTCAAAGGCATCGCCTTAAAGTTGCAAATTAGAGGCGGAGGCCTTTCAAGAGGCGTTCGAAAATTCTGCGTCTCTTCGTTAAACAGTCACAGTCTGGAAACGTCTGCGCAACTTCTCGCTCTTTGATTTGCTCTCCGGAGACGTTACTTTGTGCCATCTCTTTCGACGGCATGTTCTCCTGTTACAAAGCCCAATTTTGTGCATTACGAAAATTTTTGCCAAATTTTGGCCAATATATCAGGAGAACATGAAGTGGAAAGAGGTATACTAATTTTCAGCTTCAAAGGCATCGCCTTAAAGTTGCCAATAAGAGGCGGAGGCCTTTCAAGAGGCGTTCGCAAAATTCTGCGTCTCTTCGTTAAACAGACACTGTCTCGAAACATCTGCGCCACTTCTTGCTCTTTGATTTGCTCTCCGGAGACGTTACTTTGTACCATCTCATTCGACAGAATGTTCTCCTGTTACAAAGCCCAATTTTGTGCATTCTGATAATTTTCGCCAGATTTTGGCCAATATATCAGGGGAACATGAAGTGGAAAGAGGTATACTAAATTTCAGCTTCAAAGGCATATCCTTAAAGTTGCAAATTAGAGGCGGAGGCCTTTCAAGATGCGTTCGGAAATTCTGCGTCTCTTCGTTAAACAGTCACAGTCTGGAAACATCTGCGCCACTTCTTGACCTTTGATTTGCTCTCCGGTGCTGTTACTTTGTGCCATCTCTTTCGACGGCATGTTCTCCAGTTACAAAGCCCAATTTTGTGCATTATGAAAATTTTTGCCAAATTTTGGCCAATATATCAGGAGAACATGAAGTGGAAAGAGGTATACTAAATTTGAGATTCATAGGCATCGCCTTAAAGTTGCAAATAAGAGGTGCAGGCCTTTCAAGATGCGTTCGAAAATTCTGCGTCTCTTCGTTAAACAGTCACAGTCTCGAAACGTCTGCGCCACTTCTCGCTCTTTGATTTGGTCTCCGGAGACGTTACTTTGTGCCATCTCTTTCGACAGAATGTTCTCCTGTTACAAAGCCCAATTTTGTGCATTCTGATAATTTTCGCCAGATTTTGGCCAATATATCAGGAGAACATGAAGTGGAAAGAGGTATACTAAATTTCCGCTTCAAAGGCATCGCCTTAAAGTTGCCAATAAGAGGCACAGGACTTTCAAGAGGCGTTCGAAAATTCTGCGTCTCTTCGTTAAACACTCACAGTCTGGAAACGTCTGCGCCACTTCTCGCTCTTTGATTTGCTCTCCGGAGACGTTACTTTGTGCCATCTCTTTCGACGGCATGTTCTCCAATTAAAAAGCCCAATTTTGTGCATTATGAAAATTTTTGCCAAATTTTGGCCAATATATCAGGAGAACATGAAGTGGAAAGAGGTATACTAAATTTCAGCTTCAAAGGCATCGCCTTAAAGTTGCAAATTAGAGGCGGAGGCCTTTCAAGAGGCGTTCGAAAATTCTGCGTCTCTTCGTTAAACAGTCACAGTCTGGAAACGTCTGCGCAACTTCTCGCTCTTTGATTTGCTCTCCGGAGCCGTTACTTTGTGCCATCTCTTTCGACAGAATGTCCTCCTGTTACAAAGCCCAATTTTGTGCATTCTGATAATTTTCGCCAGATTTTGCCCAATATATCAGGAGAACATGAAGTGGAAAGAGGTATACTAAATTTCAGCTTCAAAGGCATCGCCTTAAAGTTGCCAATAAGAGGCACAGGCCTTTCAAGAGGCGTTCGAAAATTCTGCGTCTCTTCGTTAAACAGTCACTGTCTCGAAACATCTGCGCCATTTCTTGCTCTTTGATTTGCTCTCCGGAGCCGTTACTTTGTGCCATCTCTTTCGACGGCATGTTCTCCTGTTACAAAGCCCAATTTTGTGCATTCTGAATATTTTCGCCAGATTTTGGCCAATATATCAGGGGAACATGAAGTGAAAAGAGGTACACTAAATTTCAGCTTCAAAGGCATATTCTTAAAGTTGCAAATTAGAGGCGGAGGCCTTTCAAGAGGCGTTCGAAAATTCTGCGTCTCTTCGTTAAACAGTCACAGTCTGGAAACGTCTGCGCCACTTCTCGCTCTTTGATTTGCTCTCCGGAGACGTTACTTTGTGCCATCTCTTTCGACGGCATGTTCTCCTGTTACAAAGCCCAATTTTGTGCATTATGAAAATTTTTGCCAGACTTTGGCCAATATATCAGGGGAACATGAAATGGAAAGAGGTATACTAAATTTCAGCTTCAAAGGCATATCCTTAAAGTTGGAAATTAGAGGCGGAGGCCTTTCAAGAGGCGTTCGAAAATTCTGCGTCTCTTCGTTAAACAGTTACAGTCTGGAAACGTCTGCGCCACTTCTCGCTCTTTGATTTGCTCTCCGGAGACGTTACTTTGTGCCATCTCTTTCGACGGCATGTTCTCCTGTTACAAAGCCCAATTTTGTGCATTCTGAATATTTTCGCCAGATTTTGGCCAATATATCAGGGGAACATGATGTGAAAAGAGGTACACTAAATTTCAGCTTCAAAGGCATATCCTTAAAGTTGCAAATTAGAGGCGGAGACCTTTCAAGAGGCGTTCGAAAATTCTGCGTCTCTTCGTTAAACAGTCACAGTCTGGAAACGTCTGCGCCACTTCTCGCTCTTTGATTTGCTCTCCGGAGACGTTACTTTGTGCCATCTCTTTCGACGGCATGTTCTCCTGTTACAAGGCCCAATTTTGTGCATTCTAAAAATTTTCGCCAGATTTTGGCCAATATATCAGGGGAATATGAAGTGGAAAGAGGTATACTAAATTTCAGCTTCAATGGCATATCCTTAAAGTTGCAAATTAGAGGCGGAGGCCTTTCAAGAGGCGTTCGAAAATTCTGCGTCTCTTCGTTAAACAGTCACTGTCTCGAAACATCTGCGCCACTTCTTGCTCTTTGATTTGCTCTCCGGAGCCGTTACTTTGTGCCATCTCTTTCGACGGCATGTTCTCCTGTTACAAAGCCCAATTTTGTGCATTCTGAACATTTTCGCCAGATTTTGGCCAATATATCAGGGGAACATGAAGTGAAAAGAGGTGCACTAAATTTCAGCTTCAAAGGCATATCCTTAAAGTTGCAAATTAGAGGCGGAGGCCTTTCAAGAGGCGTTCGAAAATTCTGCGTCTCTTCGTTAAACAGTCACAGTCTGGAAACGTCTGCGCCACTTCTCGCTCTTTGATTTGCTCTCCGGAGACGTTACTTTGTGCCATCTCTTTCGACGGCATGTTCTCCTGTTACAAAGCCCAATTTTGTGCATTATGAAAATTTTTGCCAGATTTTAGCCAATATATCAGGGGAACATGAAGTGGAAAGAGGTATACTAAATTTCAGCTTCAAAGGCATATCCTTAAAGTTGCAAATTAGAGGGGGAGGCCTTTCATGAGGCGTTCGAAAATTCTGCGTCTCTTCGTTAAGCAGTCACTGTCTCGAAACATCTGCGCCACTTCTCGCTCTTTGATTTGCTCTCCGGAGCCGTTACTTTGTGCCATCTCTTTCGACAGAATGTTCTCCTGTTACAAAGCCCAATTTTGTGCATTCTGATAATTTTCGCCAGATTTTGGCCAATATATCAGGAGAACATAAAGTGGAAAGAGGTATACTAAATTTGAGATTCATAAGCATCGCCTTAAAGTTGCAAGTAAGAGGTGCAGGTCTTTCAAGCGGCGTTCGAAAATTCTGCGTCTCTTCGTTAAACAGTCACAGTCTGGAAACGTCTGCGCAACTTCTCGCTCTTTGATTTGCTCTCCGGAGCCGTTACTTTGTGCCATCTCTTTCGACAGAATGTTCTCCTGTTACAAAGCCCAATTTTGTGCATTCTGATAATTTTCGCCAGATTTTGCCCAATATATCAGGAGAACATGAAGTGGAAAGAGGTATACTAAATTTCAGCTTCAAAGGCATCGCCTTAAAGTTGCCAATAAGAGGCACAGGCCTTTCAAGAGGCGTTCGAAAATTCTGCGTCTCTTCGTTAAACAGTCACTGTCTCGAAACATCTGCGCCATTTCTTGCTCTTTGATTTGCTCTCCGGAGCCGTTACTTTGTGCCATCTCTTTCGACGGCATGTTCTCCTGTTACAAAGCCCAATTTTGTGCATTCTGAATATTTTCGCCAGATTTTGGCCAATATATCAGGGGAACATGAAGTGAAAAGAGGTATACTAAATTTCAGCTTCAAAGGCATCGCCTTAAAGTTGCCAATAAGAGGCACAGGCCTTTCAAGAGGCGTTCGAAAATTCTGCGTCTCTTCGTTAAACAGTCACAGTCTGGAAACGTCTGCGCCACTTCTCGCTCTTTGATTTGCTCTCCGGAGACGTTACTTTGTGCCATCTCTTTCGACGGCATGTTCTCCTGTTACAAAGCCCAATTTTGTGCATTCTGAATATTTTCGCCAGATTTTGGCCAATATATCAGGGGAACATGATGTGAAAAGAGGTACACTAAATTTCAGCTTCAAAGGCATATCCTTAAAGTTGCAAATTAGAGGCGGAGACCTTTCAAGAGGCGTTCGAAAATTCTGCGTCTCTTCGTTAAACAGTCACAGTCTGGAAACGTCTGCGCCACTTCTCGCTCTTTGATTTGCTCTCCGGAGACGTTACTTTGTGCCATCTCTTTCGACGGCATGTTCTCCTGTTACAAGGCCCAATTTTGTGCATTCTAAAAATTTTCGCCAGATTTTGGCCAATATATCAGGGGAACATGAAGTGGAAAGAGGTATACTAAATTTCAGCTTCAATGGCATATCCTTAAAGTTGCAAATTAGAGGCGGAGGCCTTTCAAGAGGCGTTCGAAAATTCTGCGTCTCTTCGTTAAACAGTCACAGTCTGGAAACGTCTGCGCCACTTCTCGCTCTTTGATTTGCTCTCCGGAGACGTTACTTTGTGCCATCTCTTTCGACGGCATGTTCTCCTGTTACAAAGCCCAATTTTGTGCATTATGAAAATTTTTGCCAGATTTTAGCCAATATATCAGGGGAACATGAAGTGGAAAGAGGTATACTAAATTTCAGCTTCAAAGTCATATCCTTAAAGTTGCAAATTAGAGGGGGAGGCCTTTCATGAGGCGTTCGAAAATTCTGCGGCTCTTCGTTAAGCAGTCACTGTCTCGAAACATCTGCGGCACTTCTCGCACTTTGATTTGCTCTCCGGAGCCGTTACTTTGTGCCATCTCTTTCGACAGAATGTTCTCCTGTTACAAAGCCCAATTTTGTGCAATCTGATAATTTTCGCCAGATTTTGCCCAATATATCAGGAGAACATGAAGTGGAAAGAGGTATACTAAATTTCAGCTTCAAAGGCATCGCCTTAAAGTTGCAAATTAGAGGCGGAGGCCTTTCAAGAGGCGTTCGAAAATTCTGCGTCTCTTCGTTAAACAGTCACAGTCTGGAAACGTCTGCGCAACTTCTCGCTCTTTGATTTGCTCTCCGGAGTCGTTACTTTGTGCCATCTCTTTCGACGGCATGTTCTCCTGTTACAAAGCCCAATTTTGTGCATTATGAAAATTTTTGCCAAATTTTGGCCAATATATCAGGAGAACATGAAGTGGAAAGAGGTATACTAATTTTCAGCTTCAAAGGCATCGCCTTAAAGTTGCCAATAAGAGGCGGAGGCCTTTCAAGAGGCGTTCGAAAATTCTGCGTCTCTTCGTTAAACAGTCACTGTCTCGAAACATCTGCGCCACTTCTTGCTCTTTGATTTGCTCTCCGGAGCCGTTACTTTGTGCCATCTCTTTCGACGGCATGTTCTCCTGTTACAATGCCCAATTTTGTGCATTATGAAAATTTTTGCCAGATTTTGGCCAATATATCAGGGGAACATGAAGTGGAAAGAGGTATACTAAATTTCAGCTTCAAAGGCATATCCTTAAAGTTGCAAATTAGAGGCGGAGGCCTTTCAAGAGGCGTTCGAAAATTCTGCGTCTCTTCGTTAAGCAGTCACTGTCTCGAAACATCTGCGCCACTTCTCGCTATTTGATTTGCTCTCCGCAGCCGTTACCTTGTGCCATCTCTTTCGACAGAATGTTCTCCTGTTACAAAGCCCAATTTTGTGCATTCTGATAATTTTCGCCAGATTTTGCCCAATATATCAGGAGAACATGAAGTGGAAAGAGGTATACTAAATTTCAGCTTCAAAGGCATCGCCTTAAAGTTGCAAATTAGAGGCGGAGGCCTTTCAAGAGGCGTTCGAAAATTCTGCGTCTCTTCGTTAAACAGTCACAGTCTGGAAACGTCTGCGCAACTTCTCGCTCTTTGATTTGCTCTCCGGAGACGTTACTTTGTGCCATCTCTTTCGACGGCATGTTCTCCTGTTACAAAGCCCAATTTTGTGCATTACGAAAATTTTTGCCAAATTTTGGCCAATATATCAGGAGAACATGAAGTGGAAAGAGGTATACTAATTTTCAGCTTCAAAGGCATCGCCTTAAAGTTGCCAATAAGAGGCGGAGGCCTTTCAAGAGGCGTTCGCAAAATTCTGCGTCTCTTCGTTAAACAGACACTGTCTCGAAACATCTGCGCCACTTCTTGCTCTTTGATTTGCTCTCCGGAGACGTTACTTTGTACCATCTCATTCGACAGAATGTTCTCCTGTTACAAAGCCCAATTTTGTGCATTCTGATAATTTTCGCCAGATTTTGGCCAATATATCAGGGGAACATGAAGTGGAAAGAGGTATACTAAATTTCAGCTTCAAAGGCATATCCTTAAAGTTGCAAATTAGAGGCGGAGGCCTTTCAAGATGCGTTCGAAAATTCTGCGTCTCTTCGTTAAACAGTCACAGTCTGGAAACATCTGCGCCACTTCTTGACCTTTGATTTGCTCTCCGGTGCTGTTACTTTGTGCCATCTCTTTCGACGGCATGTTCTCCAGTTACAAAGCCCAATTTTGTGCATTATGAAAATTTTTGCCAAATTTTGGCCAATATATCAGGAGAACATGAAGTGGAAAGAGGTATACTAAATTTGAGATTCATAGGCATCGCCTTAAAGTTGCAAATAAGAGGTGCAGGCCTTTCAAGATGCGTTCGAAAATTCTGCGTCTCTTCGTTAAACAGTCACAGTCTCGAAACGTCTGCGCCACTTCTCGCTCTTTGATTTGGTCTCCGGAGACGTTACTTTGTGCCATCTCTTTCGACAGAATGTTCTCCTGTTACAAAGCCCAATTTTGTGCATTCTGATAATTTTCGCCAGATTTTGCCCAATATATCAGGAGAACATGAAGTGGAAAGAGGTATACTAAATTTCAGCTTCAAAGGCATCGCCTTAAAGTTGCCAATAAGAGGCACAGGCCTTTCAAGAGGCGTTCGAAAATTCTGCGTCTCTTCGTTAAACAGTCACTGTCTCGAAACATCTGCGCCATTTCTTGCTCTTTGATTTGCTCTCCAGAGCCGTTACTTTGTGCCATCTCTTTCGACGGCATGTTCTCCTGTTACAAAGCCCAATTTTGTGCATTCTGAATATTTTCGCCAGATTTTGGCCAATATATCAGGGGAACATGAAGTGAAAAGAGGTACACTAAATTTCAGCTTCAAAGGCATATCCTTAAAGTTGCAAATTAGAGGCGGAGGCCTTTCAAGAGGCGTTCGAAAATTCTGCGTCTCTTCGTTAAACAGTCACAGTCTGGAAACGTCTGCGCCACTTCTCGCTCTTTGATTTGCTCTCCGGAGACGTTACTTTGTGCCATCTCTTTCGACGGCATGTTCTCCTGTTACAAAGCCCAATTTTGTGCATTATGAAAATTTTTGCCAGATTTTAGCCAATATATCAGGGGAACATGAAGTGGAAAGAGGTATACTAAATTTCAGCTTCAAAGTCATATCCTTAAAGTTGCAAATTAGAGGGGGAGGCCTTTCATGAGGCGTTCGAAAATTCTGCGGCTCTTCGTTAAGCAGTCACTGTCTCGAAACATCTGCGGCACTTCTCGCACTTTGATTTGCTCTCCGGAGCCGTTACTTTGTGCCATCTCTTTCGACAGAATGTTCTCCTGTTACAAAGCCCAATTTTGTGCAATCTGATAATTTTCGCCAGATTTTGCCCAATATATCAGGAGAACATGAAGTGGAAAGAGGTATACTAAATTTCAGCTTCAAAGGCATCGCCTTAAAGTTGCAAATTAGAGGCGGAGGCCTTTCAAGAGGCGTTCGAAAATTCTGCGTCTCTTCGTTAAACAGTCACAGTCTGGAAACGTCTGCGCAACTTCTCGCTCTTTGATTTGCTCTCCGGAGTCGTTACTTTGTGCCATCTCTTTCGACGGCATGTTCTCCTGTTACAAAGCCCAATTTTGTGCATTATGAAAATTTTTGCCAAATTTTGGCCAATATATCAGGAGAACATGAAGTGGAAAGAGGTATACTAATTTTCAGCTTCAAAGGCATCGCCTTAAAGTTGCCAATAAGAGGCGGAGGCCTTTCAAGAGGCGTTCGAAAATTCTGCGTCTCTTCGTTAAACAGTCACTGTCTCGAAACATCTGCGCCACTTCTTGCTCTTTGATTTGCTCTCCGGAGCCGTTACTTTGTGCCATCTCTTTCGACGGCATGTTCTCCTGTTACAATGCCCAATTTTGTGCATTATGAAAATTTTTGCCAGATTTTGGCCAATATATCAGGGGAACATGAAGTGGAAAGAGGTATACTAAATTTCAGCTTCAAAGGCATATCCTTAAAGTTGCAAATTAGAGGCGGAGGCCTTTCAAGAGGCGTTCGAAAATTCTGCGTCTCTTCGTTAAGCAGTCACTGTCTCGAAACATCTGCGCCACTTCTCGCTATTTGATTTGCTCTCCGCAGCCGTTACCTTGTGCCATCTCTTTCGACAGAATGTTCTCCTGTTACAAAGCCCAATTTTGTGCATTCTGATAATTTTCGCCAGATTTTGCCCAATATATCAGGAGAACATGAAGTGGAAAGAGGTATACTAAATTTCAGCTTCAAAGGCATCGCCTTAAATTTGCAAATTAGAGGCGGAGGCCTTTCAAGAGGCGTTCGAAAATTCTGCGTCTCTTCGTTAAACAGTCACAGTCTGGAAACGTCTGCGCAACTTCTCGCTCTTTGATTTGCTCTCCGGAGACGTTACTTTGTGCCATCTCTTTCGACGGCATGTTCTCCTGTTACAAAGCCCAATTTTGTGCATTACGAAAATTTTTGCCAAATTTTGGCCAATATATCAGGAGAACATGAAGTGGAAAGAGGTATACTAATTTTCAGCTTCAAAGGCATCGCCTTAAAGTTGCCAATAAGAGGCGGAGGCCTTCCAAGAGGCGTTGGCAAAATTCTGCGTCTCTTCGTTAAACAGACACTGTCTCGAAACATCTGCGCCACTTCTTGCTCTTTGATTTGCTCTCCGGAGACGTTACTTTGTACCATCTCTTTCGACAGAATGTCCTCCTGTTACAAAGCCCAATTTTGTGCATTCTGATAATTTTCGCCAGATTTTGCCCAATATATCAGGAGAACATGAAGTGGAAAGAGGTATACTAAATTTCAGCTTCAAAGGCATCGCCTTAAAGTTGCCAATAAGAGGCACAGGCCTTTCAAGAGGCGTTCGAAAATTCTGCGTCTCTTCGTTAAACAGTCACAGTCTGGAAACGTCTGCGCCACTTCTCGCTCTTTGATTTGCTCTCCGGAGACGTTACTTTGTGCCATCTCTTTCGACGGCATGTTCTCCTGTTACAAAGCCCAATTTTGTGCATTACGAAAATTTTTGCCAAATTTTGGCCAATATATCAGGAGAACATGAAGTGGAAAGAGGTATACTAATTTTCAGCTTCAAAGGCATCGCCTTAAAGTTGCCAATAAGAGGCGGAGGCCTTTCAAGAGGCGTTGGCAAAATTCTGCGTCTCTTCGTTAAACAGACACTGTCTCGAAACATCTGCGCCACTTCTCGCTCTTTGATTTGCTCTCCGGAGCCGTTACTTTGTGCCATCTCTTTCGACAGAATGTCCTCCTGTTACAAAGCCCAATTTTGTGCATTCTGATAATTTTCGCCAGATTTTGCCCAATATATCAGGAGAACATGAAGTGGAAAGAGGTATACTAAATTTCAGCTTCAAAGGCATCGCCTTAAAGTTGCCAATAAGAGGCACAGGCCTTTCAAGAGGCGTTCGAAAATTCTGCGTCTCTTCGTTAAACAGTCACTGTCTCGAAACATCTGCGCCATTTCTTGCTCTTTGATTTGCTCTCCGGAGCCGTTACTTTGTGCCATCTCTTTCGACGGCATGTTCTCCTGTTACAAAGCCCAATTTTGTGCATTCTGAATATTTTCGCCAGATTTTGGCCAATATATCAGGGGAACATGAAGTGAAAAGAGGTACACTAAATTTCAGCTTCAAAGGCATATCCTTAAAGTTGCAAATTAGAGGCGGAGGCCTTTCAAGAGGCGTTCGAAAATTCTGCGTCTCTTCGTTAAACAGTCACAGTCTGGAAACGTCTGCGCCACTTCTCGCTCTTTGATTTGCTCTCCGGAGACGTTACTTTGTGCCATCTCTTTCGACGGCATGTTCTCCTGTTACAAAGCCCAATTTTGTGCATTATGAAAATTTTTGCCAGACTTTGGCCAATATATCAGGGGAACATGAAATGGAAAGAGGTATACTAAATTTCAGCTTCAAAGGCATATCCTTAAAGTTGCAAATTAGAGGCGGAGGCCTTTCAAGAGGCGTTCGAAAATTCTGCGTCTCTTCGTTAAACAGTCACTGTCTGGAAACGTCTGCGCCACTTCTTGCTCTTTGATTTGCTCTCCGGAGCCGTTACTTTGTGCCATCTCTTTCGACGGCATGTTCTCCTGTTACAAAGCCCAATTTTGTGCATTCTGAACATTTTCGCCAGATTTTGGCCAATATATCAGGGGAACATGAAGTGAAAAGAGGTGCACTAAATTTCAGCTTCAAAGGCATATCCTTAAAGTTGCAAATTAGAGGCGGAGGCCTTTCAAGAGGCGTTCGAAAATTCTGCGTCTCTTCGTTAAACAGTCACAGTCTGGAAACGTCTGCGCCACTTCTCGCTCTTTGATTTGCTCTCCGGAGACGTTACTTTGTGCCATCTCTTTCGACGGCATGTTCTCCTGTTACAAAGCCCAATTTTGTGCATTATGAAAATTTTTGCCAGATTTTAGCCAATATATCAGGGGAACATGAAGTGGAAAGAGGTATACTAAATTTCAGCTTCAAAGGCATATCCTTAAAGTTGCAAATTAGAGGGGGAGGCCTTTCATGAGGCTTTCGAAAATTCTGCGTCTCTTCGTTAAGCAGTCACTGTCTCGAAACATCTGCGCCACTTCTCGCTCTTTGATTTGCTCTCCGGAGCCGTTACTTTGTGCCATCCCTTTCGACAGAATGTTCTCCTGTTACAAAGCCCAATTTTGTGCATTCTGATAATTTTCGCCAGATTTTGGCCAATATATCAGGAGAACATGAAGTGGAAAGAGCTATACTAAATTTGAGATTCATAAGCATCGCCTTAACGTTGCAAGTAAGAGGTGCAGGTCTTTCAAGCGGCGTTCGAAAATTCTGCGTCTCTTCGTTAAACAGTCACAGTCTGGAAACGTCTGCGCAACTTCTCGCTCTTTGATTTGCTCTCCGGAGCCGTTACTTTGTGCCATCTCTTTCGACAGAATGTTCTCCTGTTACAAAGCCCAATTTTGTGCATTCTGATAATTTTCGCCAGATTTTGCCCAATATATCAGGAGAACATGAAGTGGAAAGAGGTATACTAAATTTCAGCTTCAAAGGCATCGCCTTAAAGTTGCCAATAAGAGGCACAGGCCTTTCAAGAGGCGTTCGAAAATTCTGCGTCTCTTCGTTAAACAGTCACTGTCTCGAAACATCTGCGCCATTTCTTGCTCTTTGATTTGCTCTCCGGAGCCGTTACTTTGTGCCATCTCTTTCGACGGCATGTTCTCCTGTTACAAAGCCCAATTTTGTGCATTCTGAATATTTTCGCCAGATTTTGGCCAATATATCAGGGGAACATGAAGTGAAAGAGGTACACTAAATTTCAGCTTCAAAGGCATATCCTTAAAGTTGCAAATTAGAGGCGGAGGTCTTTCAAGAGGCGTTCGAAAATTCTGCGTCTCTTCGTTAAACAGTCACAGTCTGGAAACGTCTGCGCCACTTCTCGCTCTTTGATTTGCTCTCCGGAGACGTTACTTTGTGCCATCTCTTTCGACGGCATGTTCTCCTGTTACAAAGCCCAATTTTGTGCATTATGAAAATTTTTGCCAGACTTTGGCCAATATATCAGGGGAACATGAAATGGAAAGAGGTATACTAAATTTCAGCTTTAAAGGCATATCCTTAAAGTTGGAAATTAGAGGCGGAGGCCTTTCAAGAGGCGTTCGAAAATTCTGCGTCTCTTCGTTAAACAGTTACAGTCTGGAAACGTCTGCGCCACTTCTCGCTCTTTGATTTGCTCTCCGGAGACGTTACTTTGTGCCATCTCTTTCGACGGCATGTTCTCCTGTTACAAAGCCCAATTTTGTGCATTCTGAATATTTTCGCCAGATTTTGGCCAATATATCAGGGGAACATGATGTGAAAAGAGGTACACTAAATTTCAGCTTCAAAGGCATATCCTTAAAGTTGCAAATTAGAGGCGGAGACCTTTCAAGAGGCGTTCGAAAATTCTGCGTCTCTTCGTTAAACAGTCACAGTCTGGAAACGTCTGCGCCACTTCTCGCTCTTTGATTTGCTCTCCGGAGACGTTACTTTGTGCCATCTCTTTCGACGGCATGTTCTCCTGTTACAAGGCCCAATTTTGTGCATTCTAAAAATTTTCGCCAGATTTTGGCCAATATATCAGGGGAACATGAAGTGGAAAGAGGTATACTAAATTTCAGCTTCAATGGCATATCCTTAAAGTTGCAAATTAGAGGCGGAGGCCTTTCAAGAGGCGTTCGAAAATTCTGCGTCTCTTCGTTAAACAGTCACTGTCTCGAAACATCTGCGCCACTTCTTGCTCTTTGATTTGCTCTCCGGAGCCGTTACTTTGTGCCATCTCTTTCGACGGCATGTTCTCCTGTTACAAAGCCCAATTTTGTGCATTATGAAAATTTTTGCCAGATTTTAGCCAATATATCAGGGGAACATGAAGTGGAAAGAGGTATACTAAATTTCAGCTTCAAAGGCATATCCTTAAAGTTGCAAATTAGAGGGGGAGGCCTTTCATGAGGCGTTCGAAAATTCTGCGTCTCTTCGTTAAGCAGTCACTGTCTCGAAACATCTGCGCCACTTCTCGCTCTTTGATTTGCTCTCCGGAGCCGTTACTTTGTGCCATCTCTTTCGACAGAATGTTCTCCTGTTACAAAGCCCAATTTTGTGCATTCTGATAATTTTCGCCAGATTTTGCCCAATATATCAGGAGAACATGAAGTGGAAAGAGGGTATACTAAATTTCAGCTTCAAAGGCATCGCCTTAAAGTTGCAAATTAGAGGCGGAGGCCTTTCAAGAGGCGTTCGAAAATTCTGCGTCTCTTCGTTAAACAGTCACAGTCTGGAAACGTCTGCGCAACTTCTCGCTCTTTGATTTGCTCTCCGGAGTCGTTACTTTGTGCCATCTCTTTCGACGGCATGTTCTCCTGTTACAAAGCCCAATTTTGTGCATTATGAAAATTTTTGCCAAATTTTGGCCAATATATCAGGAGAACATGAAGTGGAAAGAGGTATACTAATTTTCAGCTTCAAAGGCATCGCCTTAAAGTTGCCAATAAGAGGCGGAGGCCTTTCAAGAGGCGTTCGAAAATTCTGCGTCTCTTCGTTAAACAGTCACTGTCTCGAAACATCTGCGCCACTTCTTGCTCTTTGATTTGCTCTCCGGAGCCGTTACTTTGTGCCATCTCTTTCGACAGAATGTTCTCCTGTTACAAAGCCCAATTTTGTGCATTCTGATAATTTTCGCCAGATTTTGCCCAATATATCAGGAGAACATGAAGTGGAAAGAGGTATACTAAATTTCAGCTTCAAAGGCATCGCCTTAAAGTTGCCAATAAGAGGCACAGGCCTTTCAAGAGGCGTTCGAAATTTCTGCGTCTCTTCGTTAAACAGTCACTGTCTCGAAACATCTGCGCCATTTCTTGCTCTTTGATTTGCTCTCCGGAGCCGTTACTTTGTGCCATCTCTTTCGACGGCATGTTCTCCTGTTACAATGCCCAATTTTGTGCATTATGAAAATTTTTGCCAGATTTTGGCCAATATATCAGGGGAACATGAAGTGGAAAGAGGTATACTAAATTTCAGCTTCAAAGGCATATCCTTAAAGTTGCAAATTAGAGGCGGAGGCCTTTCAAGAGGCGTTCGAAAATTCTGCGTCTCTTCGTTAAGCAGTCACTGTCTCGAAACATCTGCGCCACTTCTCGCTATTTGATTTGCTCTCCGCAGCCGTTACCTTGTGCCATCTCTTTCGACAGAATGTTCTCCTGTTACAAAGCCCAATTTTGTGCATTCTGATAATTTTCGCCAGATTTTGCCCAATATATCAGGAGAACATGAAGTGGAAAGAGGTATACTAAATTTCAGCTTCAAAGGCATCGCCTTAAAGTTGCAAATTAGAGGCGGAGGCCTTTCAAGAGGCGTTCGAAAATTCTGCGTCTCTTCGTTAAACAGTCACAGTCTGGAAACGTCTGCGCAACTTCTCGCTCTTTGATTTGCTCTCCGGAGACGTTACTTTGTGCCATCTCTTTCGACGGCATGTTCTCCTGTTACAAAGCCCAATTTTGTGCACTACGAAAATTTTTGCCAAATTTTGGCCAATATATCAGGAGAACATGAAGTGGAAAGAGGTATACTAATTTTCAGCTTCAAAGGCATCGCCTTAAAGTTGCCAATAAGAGGCGGAGGCCTTTCAAGAGGCGTTCGCAAAATTCTGCGTCTCTTCGTTAAACAGACACTGTCTCGAAACATCTGCGCCACTTCTTGCTCTTTGATTTGCTCTCCGGAGACGTTACTTTGTACCATCTCATTCGACAGAATGTTCTCCTGTTACAAAGCCCAATTTTGTGCATTCTGATAATTTTCGCCAGATTTTGGCCAATATATCAGGGGAACATGAAGTGGAAAGAGGTATACTAAATTTCAGCTTCAAAGGCATATCCTTAAAGTTGCAAATTAGAGGGGGAGGCCTTTCATGAGGCGTTCGAAAATTCTGCGTCTCTTCGTTAAGCAGTCACTGTCTCGAAACATCTGCGCCACTTCTCGCTCTTTGATTTGCTCTCCGGAGCCGTTACTTTGTGCCATCTCTTTCGACAGAATGTTCTCCTGTTACAAAGCCCAATTTTGTGCATTCTGATAATTTTCGCCAGATTTTGCCCAATATATCAGGAGAACATGAAGTGGAAAGAGGTATACTAAATTTCAGCTTCAAAGGCATCGCCTTAAAGTTGCAAATTAGAGGCGGAGGCCTTTCAAGAGGCGTTCGAAAATTCTGCGTCTCTTCGTTAAACAGTCACAGTCTGGAAACGTCTGCGCAACTTCTCGCTCTTTGATTTGCTCTCCGGAGACGTTACTTTGTGCCATCTCTTTCGACGGCATGTTCTCCTGTTACAAAGCCCAATTTTGTGCATTACGAAAATTTTAGCCAAATTTTGGCCAATATATCAGGAGAACATGAAGTGGAAAGAGGTATACTAATTTTCAGCTTCAAAGGCATCGCCTTAAAGTTGCCAATAAGAGGCGGAGGCCTTTCAAGAGGCGTTCGCAAAATTCTGCGTCTCTTCGTTAAACAGACACTGTCTCGAAACATCTGCGCCACTTCTTGCTCTTTGATTTGCTCTCCGGAGACGTTACTTTGTACCATCTCATTCGACAGAATGTTCTCCTGTTACAAAGCCCAATTTTGTGCATTCTGATAATTTTCGCCAGATTTTGGCCAATATATCAGGGGAACATGAAGTGGAAAGAGGTATACTAAATTTCAGCTTCAAAGGCATATCCTTAAAGTTGCAAATTAGAGGCGGAGGCCTTTCAAGATGCGTTCGAAAATTCTGCGTCTCTTCGTTAAACAGTCACAGTCTGGAAACATCTGCGCCACTTCTTGACCTTTGATTTGCTCTCCGGTGCTGTTACTTTGTGCCATCTCTTTCGACGGCATGTTCTCCTGTTACAAAGCCCAATTTTGTGCATTACCAAAATTTTTGCCAAATTTTGGCCAATATATCAGGAGAACATGAAGTGGAAAGAGGTATACTAATTTTCAGCTTCAAAGGCATCGCCTTAAAGTTGCCAATAAGAGGCGGAGGCCTTTCAAGAGGCGTTCGCAAAATTCTGCGTCTCTTCGTTAAACAGACACTGTCTCGAAACATCTGCGCCACTTCTTGCTCTTTGATTTGCTCTCCGGAGACGTTACTTTGTACCATCTCATTCGACAGAATGTTCTCCTGTTACAAAGCCCAATTTTGTGCATTCTGATAATTTTCGCCAGATTTTGGCCAATATATCAGGGGAACATGAAGTGGAAAGAGGTATACTAAATTTCAGCTTCAAAGGCATATCCTTAAAGTTGCAAATTAGAGGCGGAGGCCTTTCAAGATGCGTTCGAAAATTCTGCGTCTCTTCGTTAAACAGTCACAGTCTGGAAACATCTGCGCCACTTCTTGACCTTTGATTTGCTCTCCGGTGCTGTTACTTTGTGCCATCTCTTTCGACGGCATGTTCTCCAGTTACAAAGCCCAATTTTGTGCATTATGAAAATTTTTGCCAAATTTTGGCCAATATATCAGGAGAACATGAAGTGGAAAGAGGTATACTAAATTTGAGATT
>NW_027485135.1:0-52367 GCF_050908995.1 Andrena cerasifolii | reverse complement strand
TCGTTAAACAGTCCCTGTCTTGAAACATCTGCGCCACTTCTCGCTCATTGATTTGCCCTCCGGAGACGTTACTTTTTGCCATCTCTTTCGACGGCATGTTCTCCTGTTACAAAGCCCAATTCTGTGCATTCTGAAAATTTTCGCTAGATTTTGGCCAATATATCAGGAAAACATGAAGTGGAAAGAGGTATACTAAATTTCAGCTTCAAAGGCACCGCCTTAAAGTTGCAAATCAGAGGCGCAGGCCTTTCAAGAGGCGTTCGAAAATTCTGCGTGTCTTCGTTAAACAGTCACTGTCTCGAAATATCTGCGCCACTTCTCGCTCTTTGATTTGCTCTCCGGAGACGTTACTTTGTGCCACCTCTTTCGACGGCATGTTCTCCTGTTACAAAGCCCAATTTTGAGCATTCTCGAATTTTTCGCCAGATTTTGGCCAATATATCAGGAGAAAATGAAGTGGAAAGAGGTATACTAAATTTCAGCTTCAAAGGCACCGCCTTAAAGTTGCAAATCAGAGGCGCAGGCCTTTCAAGAGGCATTCGAAAATTCTGCGTGTCTTCGTTAAACAGTCAGTGTCTCGAAACATCTGCGCCACTTCTCGCTCATTGATTTGCCCTCCGGAGACGTTACTTTGTGCCATCTCTTTCGACGGCATGTTCTCCTGTTACAAAGCCCAATTTTGTGTATTCTGAAAATTTTCGCTAGATTTTGGCCAATATATCAGGAAAACATGAAGTGGAAAGAGGTATACTAAATTTCAGCTTCAAAGGCATCGCTTAAATGTATCAAATCAGAGGCGCAGGCATTTCAAGAGGCGTTCGAAAATTGTGCGACTCTTCGCTAAACAGTCACTGTCTCGAAACATCTGCGCCACTTCTCGCTCATTGATTTGCCCTCCGGAGACATTACTTTGTTCCATCTCTTTCGACTGCATGTTCTCCTGTTACAAAGCCCAATTTTGTGTATTCTCGAAATTTTCGCTAGATTTTGGCCAATATATCAGGAAAACATGAAGTGGAAAGAGATATACTAAATTTCAGCTTCAAAGGCATCGCTTAAATGTATCAAATCAGAGGCGCCGGCCTTTCAAGAGGCATTCGAAAATTCTGCGTTTCTTCGTTAAACAGTCACTGTCTCGAAACATCTGCGCCACTTCTCGCTCATTGATTTGCCCTCCGGAGACGTTACTTTGTGCCATCTCTTTCGACGGCATGTTCTCCTGTTACAAAGCCCAATTTTGTGTATTCTGAAAATTTTCGCTAGATTGTGGCCAATAAATCAGGAGAACATGAAGTCAAAAGAGGTATACTAAATTTCAGCTTCGAAGGCATCGCCTTAAAGTTGCAAATCAGAGGCGCAGGCCTTTCAAGAGGCGTTCGAAAATTCTGCGTTTCTTCGTTAAACAGTCACTGTCTCGAAATATCTGCGCCACTTCTCGCTCTTTGATTTGCTCTCCAGAGACGTTACTTTGTGCCATCTCTTTCGACGGCATGTTCTCCTGTTACAAAGCCCAATTTTGTGCATTCTGAAAATTTTCGCTAGATTTTGGCCAATATATCAGGAAAACATGAAGTGGAAAGAGATATACTAAATTTCAGCTTCAAAGGCATCGCTTAAATGTATCAAATCAGAGGCGCAGGCATTTCAAGAGGCGTTCGAAAATTCTGCGTCTCTTCGTTAAACAGTCACTGTCTCGAAATATCTGCGCCACTTCTCGCTCTTTGATTTGCTCTCCGGAGACGTTACTTTGTGCCACCTCTTTCGACGGCATGTTCTCCTGTTACAAAGCCCAATTTTGAGCATTCTCGAAATTTTCGCCAGATTTTGGCCAATATATCAGGAGAAAATGAAGTGGAAAGAGGTATACTAAATTTCAGCTTCAAAGGCACCGCCTTAAAGTTGCAAATCAGAGGCGCAGGCCTTTCAAGAGGCATTCGAAAGTTCTGCGTCTCTTCGTTATTCAGTCACTGTCTCGAAACATCTGCGCCGCATCTCGCTCTTTGATTTGTTCTCCAGAGACGTTACTTTGTGCCATCTCTTTCGACGGCATGTTCTCCTGTTACAAAGCCCAATTTTGAGCATTCTCGATATTTTCGCCAGATTTTGGCCAATAAATCAGGAGAAAATGAAGCGGAAAGAGGTATACTAAATTTCAGCTTCAAAGGCATCGCCTTAAAGTTGCACATAAGAGGCGCAGGCCTTTCAAGAGGCGTTCGAAAGTTCTGCGTCTCTTCGTTATTCAGTCACTGTCTCGAAACATCTGCGCCGCATCTCGCTCTTTGATTTGTTCTCCAGAGACGTTACTTTGTGCCATCTCTTTCGACGGCATGTTCTCCTGTTACAAAGCCCAATTTTGTGCATTCTGAAAATTTTCGCCAGATTTTGGCCAATATATCAGGAGAACATGAAGTCAAAAGAGGTATACTAAATTTCAGCTTCAAAGGAATCGCCTTAAAGTTGCAAATAAGAGACGCAGGCCTTTCAAGAGGCGTTCGAAAATTCTGCGTGTCTTCGTTAAACAGTCACTGTCTCGAAATATCTGCGCCACTTCTCGCTCTTTGATTTGCTCTCCGGAGACGTTACTTTGTGCCATCTCTTTCGACGGCATGTTCTCCTGTTACAAAGCCCAATTTTGTGCATTCTGAAAATTTTCGCCAGATTTTGGCCAATATATCAGGAGAAAATGAAGTGGAAAGAGGTATACTAAATTTCAGCTTCAAAGGCATCGCTTAAATGTATCAAATCAGAGGCGCAGGCATTTCAAGAGGCGTTCGAAAATTGTGCGACTCTTCGCTAAACAGTCACTGTCTCGAAACATCTGCGCCACTTCTCGCTCATTGATTTGCCCTCCGGAGACATTACTTTGTTCCATCTCTTTCGACTGCATGTTCTCCTGTTACAAAGCCCAATTTTGTGTATTCTCGAAATTTTCGCTAGATTTTGGCCAATATATCAGGAAAACATGAAGTGGAAAGAGATATACTAAATTTCAGCTTCAAAGGCATCGCTTAAATGTATCAAATCAGAGGCGCCGGCCTTTCAAGAGGCATTCGAAAATTCTGCGTTTCTTCGTTAAACAGTCACTGTCTCGAAACATCTGCGCCACTTCTCGCTCATTGATTTGCCCTCCGGAGACGTTACTTTGTGCCATCTCTTTCGACGGCATGTTCTCCTGTTACAAAGCCCAATTTTGTGTATTCTGAAAATTTTCGCTAGATTGTGGCCAATAAATCAGGAGAACATGAAGTCAAAAGAGGTATACTAAATTTCAGCTTCGAAGGCATCGCCTTAAAGTTGCAAATCAGAGGCGCAGGCCTTTCAAGAGGCGTTCGAAAATTCTGCGTTTCTTCGTTAAACAGTCACTGTCTCGAAATATCTGCGCCACTTCTCGCTCTTTGATTTGCTCTCCAGAGACGTTACTTTGTGCCATCTCTTTCGACGGCATGTTCTCCTGTTACAAAGCCCAATTTTGTGCATTCTGAAAATTTTCGCTAGATTTTGGCCAATATATCAGGAAAACATGAAGTGGAAAGAGATATACTAAATTTCAGCTTCAAAGGCATCGCTTAAATGTATCAAATCAGAGGCGCAGGCATTTCAAGAGGCGTTCGAAAATTCTGCGTCTCTTCGTTAAACAGTCACTGTCTCGAAATATCTGCGCCACTTCTCGCTCTTTGATTTGCTCTCCGGAGACGTTACTTTGTGCCACCTCTTTCGACGGCATGTTCTCCTGTTACAAAGCCCAATTTTGAGCATTCTCGAAATTTTCGCCAGATTTTGGCCAATATATCAGGAGAAAATGAAGTGGAAAGAGGTATACTAAATTTCAGCTTCAAAGGCACCGCCTTAAAGTTGCAAATCAGAGGCGCAGGCCTTTCAAGAGGCATTCGAAAGTTCTGCGTCTCTTCGTTATTCAGTCACTGTCTCGAAACATCTGCGCCGCATCTCGCTCTTTGATTTGTTCTCCAGAGACGTTACTTTGTGCCACCTCTTTCGACGGCATGTTCTCCTGTTACAAAGCCCAATTTTGAGCATTCTCGATATTTTCGCCAGATTTTGGCCAATAAATCAGGAGAAAATGAAGCGGAAAGAGGTATACTAAATTTCAGCTTCAAAGGCATCGCCTTAAAGTTGCACATAAGAGGCGCAGGCCTTTCAAGAGGCGTTCGAAAGTTCTGCGTCTCTTCGTTATTCAGTCACTGTCTCGAAACATCTGCGCCGCATCTCGCTCTTTGATTTGTTCTCCAGAGACGTTACTTTGTGCCATCTCTTTCGACGGCATGTTCTCCTGTTACAAAGCCCAATTTTGTGCATTCTGAAAATTTTCGCCAGATTTTGGCCAATATATCAGGAGAACATGAAGTCAAAAGAGGTATACTAAATTTCAGCTTCAAAGGAATCGCCTTAAAGTTGCAAATAAGAGACGCAGGCCTTTCAAGAGGCGTTCGAAAATTCTGCGTGTCTTCGTTAAACAGTCACTGTCTCGAAATATCTGCGCCACTTCTCGCTCTTTGATTTGCTCTCCGGAGACGTTACTTTGTGCCATCTCTTTCGACGGCATGTTCTCCTGTTACAAAGCCCAATTTTGTGCATTCTGAAAATTTTCGCCAGATTTTGGCCAATATATCAGGAGAAAATGAAGTGGAAAGAGGTATACTAAATTTCAGCTTCAAAGGCACCGCCTTAAAGTTGCAAATCAGAGGCGCAGGCCTTTCAAGAGGCATTCGAAAATTCTGCGTGTCTTCGTTAAACAGTCACTGTCTCGAAACATCTGCGCCACTTCTCGCTCATTGATTTGCCCTCCGGAGACGTTACTTTGTGCCATCTCTTTCGACGGTATGTTCTCCTGTTACAAAGCTCAATTTTGTGTATTCTCGAAATTTTCGCCAGATTTTGGCCAATATATCAGGAGAAAATGATGTGGAAAGAGGTATACTAAATTTCAGCTTCAAAGGCACCGCCTTAAAGTTGCAAATCAGAGGCGCAGGCCTTTCAAGAGGCGTTCGAAAATTCTGCGTGTCTTCGTTAAACAGTCACTGTCTCGAAATATCTGCGCCACTTCTCGCTCTTTGATTTGCTCTCCGGAGACGTTACTTTGTGCCACCTCTTTCGACGGCATGTTCTCCTGTTACAAAGCCCAATTTTGAGCATTCTCGAATTTTTCGCCAGATTTTGGCCAATATATCAGGAGAAAATGAAGTGGAAAGAGGTATACTAAATTTCAGCTTCAAAGGCACCGCCTTAAAGTTGCAAATCAGAGGCGCAGGCCTTTCAAGAGGCATTCGAAAATTCTGCGTGTCTTCGTTAAACAGTCAGTGTCTCGAAACATCTGCGCCACTTCTCGCTCATTGATTTGCCCTCCGGAGACGTTACTTTGTGCCATCTCTTTCGACGGCATGTTCTCCTGTTACAAAGCCCAATTTTGTGTATTCTGAAAATTTTCGCTAGATTTTGGCCAATATATCAGGAAAACATGAAGTGGAAAGAGGTATACTAAATTTCAGCTTCAAAGGCATCGCTTAAATGTATCAAATCAGAGGCGCAGGCATTTCAAGAGGCGTTCGAAAATTGTGCGACTCTTCGCTAAACAGTCACTGTCTCGAAACATCTGCGCCACTTCTCGCTCATTGATTTGCCCTCCGGAGACATTACTTTGTTCCATCTCTTTCGACTGCATGTTCTCCTGTTACAAAGCCCAATTTTGTGTATTCTCGAAATTTTCGCTAGATTTTGGCCAATATATCAGGAAAACATGAAGTGGAAAGAGATATACTAAATTTCAGCTTCAAAGGCATCGCTTAAATGTATCAAATCAGAGGCGCCGGCCTTTCAAGAGGCATTCGAAAATTCTGCGTTTCTTCGTTAAACAGTCACAGTCTCGAAACATCTGCGCCACTTCTCGCTCATTGATTTGCCCTCCGGAGACGTTACTTTGTGCCATCTCTTTCGACGGCATGTTCTCCTGTTACAAAGCCCAATTTTGTGTATTCTGAAAATTTTCGCTAGATTGTGGCCAATAAATCAGGAGAACATGAAGTCAAAAGAGGTATACTAAATTTCAGCTTCGAAGGCATCGCCTTAAAGTTGCAAATCAGAGGCGCAGGCCTTTCAAGAGGCGTTCGAAAATTCTGCGTTTCTTCGTTAAACAGTCACTGTCTCGAAATATCTGCGCCACTTCTCGCTCTTTGATTTGCTCTCCAGAGACGTTACTTTGTGCCATCTCTTTCGACGGCATGTTCTCCTGTTACAAAGCCCAATTTTGTGCATTCTGAAAATTTTCGCTAGATTTTGGCCAATATATCAGGAAAACATGAAGTGGAAAGAGATATACTAAATTTCAGCTTCAAAGGCATCGCTTAAATGTATCAAATCAGAGGCGCAGGCATTTCAAGAGGCGTTCGAAAATTCTGCGTCTCTTCGTTAAACAGTCACTGTCTCGAAATATCTGCGCCACTTCTCGCTCTTTGATTTGCTCTCCGGAGACGTTACTTTGTGCCACCTCTTTCGACGGCATGTTCTCCTGTTACAAAGCCCAATTTTGAGCATTCTCGAAATTTTCGCCAGATTTTGGCCAATATATCAGGAGAAAATGAAGTGGAAAGAGGTATACTAAATTTCAGCTTCAAATGCACCGCCTTAAAGTTGCAAATCAGAGGCGCAGGCCTTTCAAGAGGCATTCGAAAGTTCTGCGTCTCTTCGTTATTCAGTCACTGTCTCGAAACATCTGCGCCGCATCTCGCTCTTTGATTTGTTCTCCAGAGACGTTACTTTGTGCCATCTCTTTCGACGGCATGTTCTCCTGTTACAAAGCCCAATTTTGAGCATTCTCGATATTTTCGCCAGATTTTGGCCAATAAATCAGGAGAAAATGAAGCGGAAAGAGGTATACTAAATTTCAGCTTCAAAGGCATCGCCTTAAAGTTGCACATAAGAGGCGCAGGCCTTTCAAGAGGCGTTCGAAAGTTCTGCGTCTCTTCGTTATTCAGTCACTGTCTCGAAACATCTGCGCCGCATCTCGCTCTTTGATTTGTTCTCCAGAGACGTTACTTTGTGCCATCTCTTTCGACGGCATGTTCTCCTGTTACAAAGCCCAATTTTGTGCATTCTGAAAATTTTCGCCAGATTTTGGCCAATATATCAGGAGAACATGAAGTCAAAAGAGGTATACTAAATTTCAGCTTCAAAGGAATCGCCTTAAAGTTGCAAATAAGAGACGCAGGCCTTTCAAGAGGCGTTCGAAAATTCTGCGTGTCTTCGTTAAACAGTCACTGTCTCGAAATATCTGCGCCACTTCTCGCTCTTTGATTTGCTCTCCGGAGACGTTACTTTGTGCCATCTCTTTCGACGGCATGTTCTCCTGTTACAAAGCCCAATTTTGTGCATTCTGAAAATTTTCGCCAGATTTTGGCCAATATATCAGGAGAAAATGAAGTGGAAAGAGGTATACTAAATTTCAGCTTCAAAGGCATCGCTTAAATGTATCAAATCAGAGGCGCAGGCATTTCAAGAGGCGTTCGAAAATTGTGCGACTCTTCGCTAAACAGTCACTGTCTCGAAACATCTGCGCCACTTCTCGCTCATTGATTTGCCCTCCGGAGACATTACTTTGTTCCATCTCTTTCGACTGCATGTTCTCCTGTTACAAAGCCCAATTTTGTGTATTCTCGAAATTTTCGCTAGATTTTGGCCAATATATCAGGAAAACATGAAGTGGAAAGAGATATACTAAATTTCAGCTTCAAAGGCATCGCTTAAATGTATCAAATCAGAGGCGCCGGCCTTTCAAGAGGCATTCGAAAATTCTGCGTTTCTTCGTTAAACAGTCACTGTCTCGAAACATCTGCGCCACTTCTCGCTCATTGATTTGCCCTCCGGAGACGTTACTTTGTGCCATCTCTTTCGACGGCATGTTCTCCTGTTACAAAGCCCAATTTTGTGTATTCTGAAAATTTTCGCTAGATTGTGGCCAATAAATCAGGAGAACATGAAGTCAAAAGAGGTATACTAAATTTCAGCTTCGAAGGCATCGCCTTAAAGTTGCAAATCAGAGGCGCAGGCCTTTCAAGAGGCGTTCGAAAATTCTGCGTTTCTTCGTTAAACAGTCACTGTCTCGAAATATCTGCGCCACTTCTCGCTCTTTGATTTGCTCTCCAGAGACGTTACTTTGTGCCATCTCTTTCGACGGCATGTTCTCCTGTTACAAAGCCCAATTTTGTGCATTCTGAAAATTTTCGCTAGATTTTGGCCAATATATCAGGAAAACATGAAGTGGAAAGAGATATACTAAATTTCAGCTTCAAAGGCATCGCTTAAATGTATCAAATCAGAGGCGCAGGCATTTCAAGAGGCGTTCGAAAATTCTGCGTCTCTTCGTTAAACAGTCACTGTCTCGAAATATCTGCGCCACTTCTCGCTCTTTGATTTGCTCTCCGGAGACGTTACTTTGTGCCACCTCTTTCGACGGCATGTTCTCCTGTTACAAAGCCCAATTTTGAGCATTCTCGAAATTTTCGCCAGATTTTGGCCAATATATCAGGAGAAAATGAAGTGGAAAGAGGTATACTAAATTTCAGCTTCAAAGGCACCGCCTTAAAGTTGCAAATCAGAGGCGCAGGCCTTTCAAGAGGCATTCGAAAGTTCTGCGTCTCTTCGTTATTCAGTCACTGTCTCGAAACATCTGCGCCGCATCTCGCTCTTTGATTTGTTCTCCAGAGACGTTACTTTGTGCCATCTCTTTCGACGGCATGTTCTCCTGTTACAAAGCCCAATTTTGAGCATTCTCGATATTTTCGCCAGATTTTGGCCAATAAATCAGGAGAAAATGAAGCGGAAAGAGGTATACTAAATTTCAGCTTCAAAGGCATCGCCTTAAAGTTGCACATAAGAGGCGCAGGCCTTTCAAGAGGCGTTCGAAAGTTCTGCGTCTCTTCGTTATTCAGTCACTGTCTCGAAACATCTGCGCCGCATCTCGCTCTTTGATTTGTTCTCCAGAGACGTTACTTTGTGCCATCTCTTTCGACGGCATGTTCTCCTGTTACAAAGCCCAATTTTGTGCATTCTGAAAATTTTCGCCAGATTTTGGCCAATATATCAGGAGAACATGAAGTCAAAAGAGGTATACTAAATTTCAGCTTCAAAGGAATCGCCTTAAAGTTGCAAATAAGAGACGCAGGCCTTTCAAGAGGCGTTCGAAAATTCTGCGTGTCTTCGTTAAACAGTCACTGTCTCGAAATATCTGCGCCACTTCTCGCTCTTTGATTTGCTCTCCGGAGACGTTACTTTGTGCCATCTCTTTCGACGGCATGTTCTCCTGTTACAAAGCCCAATTTTGTGCATTCTGAAAATTTTCGCCAGATTTTGGCCAATATATCAGGAGAAAATGAAGTGGAAAGAGGTATACTAAATTTCAGCTTCAAAGGCACCGCCTTAAAGTTGCAAATCAGAGGCGCAGGCCTTTCAAGAGGCATTCGAAAATTCTGCGTGTCTTCGTTAAACAGTCACTGTCTCGAAACATCTGCGCCACTTCTCGCTCATTGATTTGCCCTCCGGAGACGTTACTTTGTGCCATCTCTTTCGACGGCATGTTCTCCTGTTACAAAGCTCAATTTTGTGTATTCTCGAAATTTTCGCCAGATTTTGGCCAATATATCAGGAGAAAATGATGTGGAAAGAGGTATACTAAATTTCAGCTTCAAAGGCACCGCCTTAAAGTTGCAAATCAGAGGCGCAGGCCTTTCAAGAGGCGTTCGAAAATTCTGCGTGTCTTCGTTAAACAGTCACTGTCTCGAAATATCTGCGCCACTTCTCGCTCTTTGATTTGCTCTCCGGAGACGTTACTTTGTGCCACCTCTTTCGACGGCATGTTCTCCTGTTACAAAGCCCAATTTTGAGCATTCTCGAATTTTTCGCCAGATTTTGGCCAATATATCAGGAGAAAATGAAGTGGAAAGAGGTATACTAAATTTCAGCTTCAAAGGCACCGCCTTAAAGTTGCAAATCAGAGGCGCAGGCCTTTCAAGAGGCATTCGAAAATTCTGCGTGTCTTCGTTAAACAGTCAGTGTCTCGAAACATCTGCGCCACTTCTCGCTCATTGATATGCCCTCCGGAGACGTTACTTTGTGCCATCTCTTTCGACGGCATGTTCTCCTGTTACAAAGCCCAATTTTGTGTATTCTGAAAATTTTCGCTAGATTTTGGCCAATATATCAGGAAAACATGAAGTGGAAAGAGGTATACTAAATTTCAGCTTCAAAGGCATCGCTTAAATGTATCAAATCAGAGGCGCAGGCATTTCAAGAGGCGTTCGAAAATTGTGCGACTCTTCGCTAAACAGTCACTGTCTCGAAACATCTGCGCCACTTCTCGCTCATTGATTTGCCCTCCGGAGACATTACTTTGTTCCATCTCTTTCGACTGCATGTTCTCCTGTTACAAAGCCCAATTTTGTGTATTCTCGAAATTTTCGCTAGATTTTGGCCAATATATCAGGAAAACATGAAGTGGAAAGAGATATACTAAATTTCAGCTTCAAAGGCATCGCTTAAATGTATCAAATCAGAGGC
Source organism: Andrena cerasifolii (assembly GCF_050908995.1). Lineage (NCBI taxonomy): Eukaryota > Metazoa > Arthropoda > Insecta > Hymenoptera > Andrenidae > Andrena > Andrena cerasifolii. The sequence continues at coordinate 41,804 of NW_027485135.1, read as the reverse complement.
GCAGGCCTTTCAAGAGGCATTCGAAAATTCTGCGTGTCTTCGTTAAACAGTCACTGTCTCGAAACATCTGCGCCACTTCTCGCTCATTGATTTGCCCTCCGGAGACGTTACTTTGTGCCATCTCTTTCGACGGCATGTTCTCCTGTTACAAAGCCCAATTTTGTGTATTCTGAAAATTTTCGCTAGATTGTGGCCAATAAATCAGGAGAACATGAAGTCAAAAGAGGTATACTAAATTTCAGCTTCAAAGGCATCGCTTAAATGTATCAAATCAGAGGCGCAGGCATTTCAAGAGGCGTTCGAAAATTCTGCGTCTCTTCGTTAAACAGTCACTGTCTCGAAATATCTGCGCCACTTCTCGCTCTTTGATTTGCTCTCCGGAGACGTTACTTTGTGCCACCTCTTTCGACGGCATGTTCTCCTGTTACAAAGCCCAATTTTGAGCATTCTCGAAATTTTCGCCAGATTTTGGCCAATATATCAGGAGAAAATGAAGTGGAAAGAGGTATACTAAATTTCAGCTTCAAAGGCACCGCCTTAAAGTTGCAAATCAGAGGCGCAGGCCTTTCAAGAGGCATTCGAAAGTTCTGCGTCTCTTCGTTATTCAGTCACTGTCTCGAAATATCTGCGCCACTTCTCGCTCATTGATTTGCCCTCCGGAGACGTTACTTTGTGCCATCTCTTTCGACGGCATGTTCTCCTGTTACAAAGCACAATTTTGTGTATTCTCGAAATTTTCGCCAGATTTTGGCCAATATATCAGGAGAAAATGATGTGGAAAGAGGTATACTAAATTTCAGCTTCAAAGGCACCGCCTTAAAGTTGCAAATCAGAGGCGCAGGCCTTTCAAGAGGCGTTCGAAAATTCTGCGTGTCTTCGTTAAACAGTCACTGTCTCGAAATATCTGCGCCACTTCTCGCTCTTTGATTTGCTCTCCGGAGACGTTACTTTGTGCCACCTCTTTCGACGGCATGTTCTCCTGTTACAAAGCCCAATTTTGAGCATTCTCGAATTTTTCGCCAGATTTTGGCCAATATATCAGGAGAAAATGAAGTCAAAAGAGGTATACTAAATTTCAGCTTCAAAGGCATCGCCTTAAAGTTGCAAATCAGAGACGCAGGCCTTTCAAGAGGCGTTCGAAAATTCTGCGTGTCTTCGTTAAACAGTCACTGTCTCGAAATATCTGCGCCACTTCTCGCTCTTTGATTTGCTCTCCAGAGACGTTACTTTGTGCCATCTCTTTCGACGGCATGTTCTCCTGTTACAAAGCCCAATTTTGAGCATTCTGAAAATTTTCGCCAGATTTTGGCCAATATATCAGGAGAACATGAAGTCAAAAGAGGTATACTGAATTTCAGCTTCAAAGGCATCGCCTTAAAGTTGCAAATAAGAGGCGCAGGCCTTTCAAGAGGCTTTCGAAAATTCTGCGTCTCTTCCTGAATCAGTCACTGTCTCGAAACATCTGCGCCACATCTCGCTCTTTGATTTGCTCTCCGGAGACGTTACTTTGTGCCATCTCTTTCGACAGCATGTTCTCCTGTTACAAAGCTCAATTTTGTGTATTCTCGAAATTTTCGCCAGATTTTGGCCAATATATCAGGAGAAAATGATGTGGAAAGAGGTATACTAAATTTCAGCTTCAAAGGCATCGCCTTAAAGTTGCAAATCAGAGACGCAGGCCTTTCAAGAGGCGTTCGAAAATTCTGCGTGTCTTCGTTAAACAGTCACTGTCTCGAAATATCTGCGCCACTTCTCGCTCTTTGATTTGCTCTCCAGAGACGTTACTTTGTGCCATCTCTTTCGACGGCATGTTCTCCTGTTACAAAGCCCAATTTTGTGCATTCTGAAAATTTTCGCTAGATTTTGGCCAATATATCAGGAAAACATGAAGTGGAAAGAGATATACTAAATTTCAGCTTCAAAGGCATCGCTTAAATGTATCAAATCAGAGGCGCAGGCATTTCAAGAGGCGTTCGAAAATTGTGCGACTCTTCGCTAAACAGTCACTGTCTCGAAACATCTGCGCCACTTCTCGCTCATTGATTTGCCCTCCGGAGACGTTACTTTGTGCCATCTCTTTCGACGGCATGTTCTCCTGTTACAAAGCTCAATTTTGTGTATTCTCGAAATTTTCGCCAGATTTTGGCCAATATATCAGGAGAAAATGATGTGGAAAGAGGTATACTAAATTTCAGCTTCAAAGGCACCGCCTTAAAGTTGCAAATCAGAGGCGCAGGCCTTTCAAGAGGCGTTCGAAAATTCTGCGTGTCTTCGTTAAACAGTCACTGTCTCGAAATATCTGCGCCACTTCTCGCTCTTTGATTTGCTCTCCGGAGACGTTACTTTGTGCCACCTCTTTCGACGGCATGTTCTCCTGTTACAAAGCCCAATTTTGAGCATTCTCGAATTTTTCGCCAGATTTTGGCCAATATATCAGGAGAAAATGAAGTGGAAAGAGGTATACTAAATTTCAGCTTCAAAGGCACCGCCTTAAAGTTGCAAATCAGAGGCGCAGGCCTTTCAAGAGGCATTCGAAAATTCTGCGTGTCTTCGTTAAACAGTCAGTGTCTCGAAACATCTGCGCCACTTCTCGCTCATTGATTTGCCCTCCGGAGACGTTACTTTGTGCCATCTCTTTCGACGGCATGTTCTCCTGTTACAAAGCCCAATTTTGTGTATTCTGAAAATTTTCGCTAGATTTTGGCCAATATATCAGGAAAACATGAAGTGGAAAGAGGTATACTAAATTTCAGCTTCAAAGGCATCGCTTAAATGTATCAAATCAGAGGCGCAGGCATTTCAAGAGGCGTTCGAAAATTGTGCGACTCTTCGCTAAACAGTCACTGTCTCGAAACATCTGCGCCACTTCTCGCTCATTGATTTGCCCTCCGGAGACATTACTTTGTTCCATCTCTTTCGACTGCATGTTCTCCTGTTACAAAGCCCAATTTTGTGTATTCTCGAAATTTTCGCTAGATTTTGGCCAATATATCAGGAAAACATGAAGTGGAAAGAGATATACTAAATTTCAGCTTCAAAGGCATCGCTTAAATGTATCAAATCAGAGGCGCAGGCCTTTCAAGAGGCATTCGAAAATTCTGCGTGTCTTCGTTAAACAGTCACTGTCTCGAAACATCTGCGCCACTTCTCGCTCATTGATTTGCCCTCCGGAGACGTTACTTTGTGCCATCTCTTTCGACGGCATGTTCTCCTGTTACAAAGCCCAATTTTGTGTATTCTGAAAATTTTCGCTAGATTGTGGCCAATAAATCAGGAGAACATGAAGTCAAAAGAGGTATACTAAATTTCAGCTTCGAAGGCATCGCTTAAATGTATCAAATCAGAGGCGCAGGCATTTCAAGAGGCGTTCGAAAATTCTGCGTCTCTTCGTTAAACAGTCACTGTCTCGAAATATCTGCGCCACTTCTCGCTCTTTGATTTGCTCTCCGGAGACGTTACTTTGTGCCACCTCTTTCGACGGCATGTTCTCCTGTTACAAAGCCCAATTTTGAGCATTCTCGAAATTTTCGCCAGATTTTGGCCAATATATCAGGAGAAAATGAAGTGGAAAGAGGTATACTAAATTTCAGCTTCAAAGGCACCGCCTTAAAGTTGCAAATCAGAGGCGCAGGCCTTTCAAGAGGCATTCGAAAGTTCTGCGTCTCTTCGTTATTCAGTCACTGTCTCGAAACATCTGCGCCGCATCTCGCTCTTTGATTTGTTCTCCAGAGACGTTACTTTGTGCCATCTCTTTCGACGGCATGTTCTCCTGTTACAAAGCCCAATTTTGAGCATTCTCGATATTTTCGCCAGATTTTGGCCAATAAATCAGGAGAAAATGAAGCGGAAAGAGGTATACTAAATTTCAGCTTCAAAGGCATCGCCTTAAAGTTGCACATAAGAGGCGCAGGCCTTTCAAGAGGCGTTCGAAAGTTCTGCGTCTCTTCGTTATTCAGTCACTGTCTCGAAACACCTGCGCCACTTCTCGCTCTTTGATTTGCTCTCCGGAGACATTACTTTGTTCCATCTCTTTCAACTGCATGTTCTCCTGTTACAAAGCCCAATTTTGTGTATTCTCGAAATTTTCGCAAGATTTTGGCCAATAAATCAGGAGAACATGAAGTCAAAAGAGGTATACTAAATTTCAGCTTCAAAGGCATCGCCTTAAAGTTGCAAATCAGAGGCGCAGGCCTTACAAGAGGCGTTCGAAAATTCTGCGTGTCTTCGTTAAACAGTCACTGTCTCGAAATATCTGCGCCACTTCTCGCTCTTTGATTTGCTCTCCAGAGACGTTACTTTGTGCCATCTCTTTCGACGGCATGTTCTCCTGTTACAAAGCCCAATTCTGAGCATTCTGAAAATTTTCGCCAGATTTTGGCCAATATATCAGGAGAACATGAAGTGGAAAGAGGTATACTAAATTTCAGCTTCAAAGGCATCGCTTAAATGTATCAAATCAGAGGCGCAGGCCTTTCAAGAGGCGTTCGAAAATTGTGCGACTCTTCGTTAAACAGTCACTGTCTCGAAATATCTGCGCCACTTCTCGCTCATTGATTTGCCCTCCGGAGACGTTACTTTGTGCCATCTCTTTCGACGGCATGTTCTCCTGTTACAAAGCTCAATTTTGTGTATTCTCGAAATTTTCGCCAGATTTTGGCCAATATATCAGGAGAAAATGATGTGGAAAGAGGTATACTAAATTTCAGCTTCAAAGGCACCGCCTTAAAGTTGCAAATCAGAGGCGCAGGCCTTTCAAGAGGCGTTCGAAAATTCTGCGTGTCTTCGTTAAACAGTCAGTGTCTCGAAACATCTGCGCCACTTCTCGCTCATTGATTTGCCCTCCGGAGACGTTACTTTGTGCCATCTCTTTCGACGGCATGTTCTCCTGTTACAAAGCCCAATTTTGTGTATTCTGAAAATTTTCGCTAGATTTTGGCCAATATATCAGGAAAACATGAAGTGGAAAGAGGTATACTAAATTTCAGCTTCAAAGGCATCGCTTAAATGTATCAAATCAGAGGCGCAGGCATTTCAAGAGGCGTTCGAAAATTGTGCGACTCTTCGCTAAACAGTCACTGTCTCGAAACATCTGCGCCACTTCTCGCTCATTGATTTGCCCTCCGGAGACATTACTTTGTTCCATCTCTTTCGACTGCATGTTCTCCTGTTACAAAGCCCAATTTTGTGTATTCTCGAAATTTTCGCTAAATTTTGGCCAATATATCAGGAAAACATGAAGTGGAAAGAGATATACTAAATTTCAGCTTCAAAGGCATCGCTTAAATGTATCAAATCAGAGGCGCAGGCCTTTCAAGAGGCATTCGAAAATTCTGCGTGTCTTCGTTAAACAGTCACTGTCTCGAAACATCTGCGCCACTTCTCGCTCATTGATTTGCCCTCCGGAGACGTTACTTTGTGCCATCTCTTTCGACGGCATGTTCTCCTGTTACAAAGCCCAATTTTGTGTATTCTGAAAATTTTCGCTAGATTGTGGCCAATAAATCAGGAGAACATGAAGTCAAAAGAGGTATACTAAATTTCAGCTTCGAAGGCATCGCCTTAAAGTTGCAAATCAGAGGCGCAGGCCTTTCAAGAGGCGTTCGAAAATTCTGCGTTTCTTCGTTAAACAGTCACTGTCTCGAAATATCTGCGCCACTTCTCGCTCTTTGATTTGCTCTCCAGAGACGTTACTTTGTGCCATCTCTTTCGACGGCATGTTCTCCTGTTACAAAGCCCAATTTTGTGCATTCTGAAAATTTTCGCTAGATTTTGGCCAATATATCAGGAAAACATGAAGTGGAAAGAGATATACTAAATTTCACCTTCAAAGGCATCGCTTAAATGTATCAAATCAGAGGCGCAGGCATTTCAAGAGGCGTTCGAAAATTCTGCGTCTCTTCGTTAAACAGTCACTGTCTCGAAATATCTGCGCCACTTCTCGCTCTTTGATTTGCTCTCCGGAGACGTTACTTTGTGCCACCTCTTTCGACGGCATGTTCTCCTGTTACAAAGCCCAATTTTGAGCATTCTCGAAATTTTCGCCAGATTTTGGCCAATATATCAGGAGAAAATGAAGTGGAAAGAGGTATACTAAATTTCAGCTTCAAAGGCACCGCCTTAAAGTTGCAAATCAGAGGCGCAGGCCTTTCAAGAGGCATTCGAAAATTCTGCGTGTCTTCGTTAAACAGTCACTGTCTCGAAACATCTGCGCCACTTCTCGCTCATTGATTTGCCCTCCGGAGACGTTACTTTGTGCCATCTCTTTCGACGGCATGTTCTCCTGTTACAAAGCCCAATTTTGTGCATTCTGAAAATTTTCGCTAGATTTTGGCCAATATATCAGGAAAACATGAAGTGGAAAGAGGTATACTAAATTTCAGCTTCAAAGGCATCGCTTAAATGTATCAAATCAGAGGCGCAGGCATTTCAAGAGGCGTTCGAAAATTGTGCGACTCTTCGCTAAACAGTCACTGTCTCGAAACATCTGCGCCACTTCTCGCTCATTGATTTGCCCTCCGGAGACGTTACTTTGTGCCATCTCTTTCGACGGCATGTTCTCCTGTTACAAAGCTCAATTTTGTGTATTCTCGAAATTTTCGCCAGATTTTGGCCAATATATCAGGAGAAAATGATGTGGAAAGAGGTATACTAAATTTCAGCTTCAAAGGCACCGCCTTAAAGTTGCAAATCAGAGGCGCAGGCCTTTCAAGAGGCGTTCGAAAATTCTGCGTGTCTTCGTTAAACAGTCACTGTCTCGAAATATCTGCGCCACTTCTCGCTCTTTGATTTGCTCTCCGGAGACGTTACTTTGTGCCACCTCTTTCGACGGCATGTTCTCCTGTTACAAAGCCCAATTTTGAGCATTCTCGAATTTTTCGCCAGATTTTGGCCAATATATCAGGAGAAAATGAAGTGGAAAGAGGTATACTAAATTTCAGCTTCAAAGGCACCGCCTTAAAGTTGCAAATCAGAGGCGCGGGCCTTTCAAGAGGCATTCGAAAATTCTGCGTGTCTTCGTTAAACAGTCAGTGTCTCGAAACATCTGCGTCACTTCTCGCTCATTGATTTGCCCTCCGGAGACGTAACTTTGTGCCATCTCTTTCGACGGCATGTTCTCCTGTTACAAAGCCCAATTTTGTGTATTCTGAAAATTTTCGCTAGATTTTGGCCAATATATCAGGAAAACATGAAGTGGAAAGAGGTATACTAAATTTCAGCTTCAAAGGCATCGCTTAAATGTATCAAATCAGAGGCGCAGGCATTTCAAGAGGCGTTCGAAAATTGTGCGACTCTTCGCTAAACAGTCACTGTCTCGAAACATCTGCGCCACTTCTCGCTCATTGATTTGCCCTCCGGAGACATTACTTTGTTCCATCTCTTTCGACTGCATGTTCTCCTGTTACAAAGCCCAATTTTGTGTATTCTCGAAATTTTCGCTAGATTTTGGCCAATATATCAGGAAAACATGAAGTGGAAAGAGATATACTAAATTTCAGCTTCAAAGGCATCGCTTAAATGTATCAAATCAGAGGCGCAGGCCTTTCAAGAGGCATTCGAAAATTCTGCGTGTCTTCGTTAAACAGTCACTGTCTCGAAACATCTGCGCCACTTCTCGCTCATTGATTTGCCCTCCGGAGACGTTACTTTGTGCCATCTCTTTCGACGGCATGTTCTCCTGTTACAAAGCCCAATTTTGTGTATTCTGAAAATTTTCGCTAGATTGTGGCCAATAAATCAGGAGAACATGAAGTCAAAAGAGGTATACTAAATTTCAGCTTCGAAGGCATCGCCTTAAAGTTGCAAATCAGAGGCGCAGGCCTTTCAAGAGGCGTTCGAAAATTCTGCGTTTCTTCGTTAAACAGTCACTGTCTCGAAATATCTGCGCCACTTCTCGCTCTTTGATTTGCTCTCCAGAGACGTTACTTTGTGCCATCTCTTTCGACGGCATGTTCTCCTGTTACAAAGCCCAATTTTGTGCATTCTGAAAATTTTCGCTAGATTTTGGCCAATATATCAGGAAAACATGAAGTGGAAAGAGATATACTAAATTTCAGCTTCAAAGGCATCGCTTAAATGTATCAAATCAGAGGCGCAGGCATTTCAAGAGGCGTTCGAAAATTCTGCGTCTCTTCGTTAAACAGTCACTGTCTCGAAATATCTGCGCCACTTCTCGCTCTTTGATTTGCTCTCCGGAGACGTTACTTTGTGCCACCTCTTTCGACGGCATGTTCTCCTGTTACAAAGCCCAATTTTGAGCATTCTCGAAATTTTCGCCAGATTTTGGCCAATATATCAGGAGAAAATGATGTGGAAAGAGGTATACTAAATTTCAGCTTCAAAGGCACCGCCTTAAAGTTGCAAATCAGAGGCGCAGGCCTTTCAAGAGGCGTTCGAAAATTCTGCGTGTCTTCGTTAAACAGTCACTGTCTCGAAATATCTGCGCCACTTCTCGCTCTTTGATTTGCTCTCCGGAGACGTTACTTTGTGCCACCTCTTTCGACGGCATGTTCTCCTGTTACAAAGCCCAATTTTGAGCATTCTCGAATTTTTCGCCAGATTTTGGCCAATATATCAGGAGAAAATGAAGTGGAAAGAGGTATACTAAATTTCAGCTTCAAAGGCACCGCCTTAAAGTTGCAAATCAGAGGCGCAGGCCTTTCAAGAGGCATTCGAAAATTCTGCGTGTCTTCGTTAAACAGTCAGTGTCTCGAAACATCTGCGCCACTTCTCGCTCATTGATTTGCCCTCCGGAGACGTTACTTTGTGCCATCTCTTTCGACGGCATGTTCTCCTGTTACAAAGCCCAATTTTGTGTATTCTGAAAATTTTCGCTAGATTTTGGCCAATATATCAGGAAAACATGAAGTGGAAAGAGGTATACTAAATTTCAGCTTCAAAGGCATCGCTTAAATGTATCAAATCAGAGGCGCAGGCATTTCAAGAGGCGTTCGAAAATTGTGCGACTCTTCGCTAAACAGTCACTGTCTCGAAACATCTGCGCCACTTCTCGCTCATTGATTTGCCCTCCGGAGACATTACTTTGTTCCATCTCTTTCGACTGCATGTTCTCCTGTTACAAAGCCCAATTTTGTGTATTCTCGAAATTTTCGCTAGATTTTGGCCAATATATCAGGAAAACATGAAGTGGAAAGAGATATACTAAATTTCAGCTTCAAAGGCATCGCTTAAATGTATCAAATCAGAGGCGCAGGCCTTTCAAGAGGCATTCGAAAATTCTGCGTGTCTTCGTTAAACAGTCACTGTCTCGAAACATCTGCGCCACTTCTCGCTCATTGATTTGCCCTCCGGAGACGTTACTTTGTGCCATCTCTTTCGACGGCATGTTCTCCTGTTACAAAGCCCAATTTTGTGTATTCTGAAAATTTTCGCTAGATTGTGGCCAATAAATCAGGAGAACATGAAGTCAAAAGAGGTATACTAAATTTCAGCTTCGAAGGCATCGCCTTAAAGTTGCAAATCAGAGGCGCAGGCCTTTCAAGAGGCGTTCGAAAATTCTGCGTTTCTTCGTTAAACAGTCACTGTCTCGAAATATCTGCGCCACTTCTCGCTCTTTGATTTGCTCTCCAGAGACGTTACTTTGTGCCATCTCTTTCGACGGCATGTTCTCCTGTTACAAAGCCCAATTTTGTGTATTCTCGAAATTTTCGCTAGATTTTGGCCAATATATCAGGAAAACATGAAGTGGAAAGAGATATACTAAATTTCAGCTTCAAAGGCATCGCTTAAATGTATCAAATCAGAGGCGCAGGCCTTTCAAGAGGCGTTCGAAAATTCTGCGTCTCTTCGTTAAACAGTCACTGTCTCGAAATATCTGCGCCACTTCTCGCTCTTTGATTTGCTCTCCGGAGACGTTACTTTGTGCCACCTCTTTCGACGGCATGTTCTCCTGTTACAAAGCCCAATTTTGAGCATTCTCGAAATTTTCGCCAGATTTTGGCCAATATATCAGGAGAAAATGAAGTGGAAAGAGGTATACTAAATTTCAGCTTCAAAGGCACCGCCTTAAAGTTGCAAATCAGAGGCGCAGGCCTTTCAAGAGGCATTCGAAAATTCTGCGTGTCTTCGTTAAACAGTCACTGTCTCGAAACATCTGCGCCACTTCTCGCTCATTGATTTGCCCTCCGGAGACGTTACTTTGTGCCATCTCTTTCGACGGCATGTTCTCCTGTTACAAAGCCCAATTTTGTGCATTCTGAAAATTTTCGCTAGATTTTGGCCAATATATCAGGAAAACATGAAGTGGAAAGAGGTATACTAAATTTCAGCTTCAAAGGCATCGCTTAAATGTATCAAATCAGAGGCGCAGGCATTTCAAGAGGCGTTCGAAAATTGTGCGACTCTTCGCTAAACAGTCACTGTCTCGAAACATCTGCGCCACTTCTCGCTTATTGATTTGCCCTCCGGAGACGTTACTTTGTGCCACCTCTTTCGACGTCACGTTCTCCTGTTACAAAGCCCAATTTTGAGCATTCTCGAATTTTTCGCCAGATTTTGGCCAATATATCAGGAGAAAATGAAGTGGAAAGAGGTATACTAAATTTCAGCTTCAAAGGCACCGCCTTAAAGTTGCAAATCAGAGGCGCAGGCCTTTCAAGAGGCATTCGAAAATTCTGCGTGTCTTCGTTAAACAGTCACTGTCTCGAAACATCTGCGCCACTTCTCGCTCATTGATTTGCCGTCCGGAGACGTTACTTTGTGCCATCTCTTTCGACGGCATGTTCTCCTGTTACAAAGCCCAATTTTGTGTATTCTGAAAATTTTCGCTAGATTTTGGCCAATATATCAGGAAAACATGAAGTGGAAAGAGGTATACTAAATTTCAGCTTCAAAGGCATCGCTTAAATGTATCAAATCAGAGGCGCAGGCCTTTCAAGAGGTTTTCGAAAATTCTGCGTCTCTTCGTTAATCAGTAACTCTCTCGAAACATCTGCGCCACATCTCGCTCTTTGATTTGCTCTCCGGAGACGTTACTTTGTGCCACCTCTTTCGACGGCATGTTCTCCTGTTACAAAGCCCAATTTTGAGCATTCTCGAATTTTTCGCCAGATTTTGGCCAATATATCAGGAGAAAATGAAGTGGAAAGAGGTATACTAAATTTCAGCTTCAAAGGCACCGCCTTAAAGTTGCAAATCAGAGGCGCAGGCCTTTCAAGAGGCATTCGAAAATTCTGCGTGTCTTCGTTAAACAGTCAGTGTCTCGAAACATCTGCGCCACTTCTCGCTCATTGATTTGCCCTCCGGAGACGTTACTTTGTGCCATCTCTTTCGACTGCATGTTCTCCTGTTACAAAGCCCAATTTTGAGCATTCTCGAAATTTTCGCCAGATTTTGGCCAATATATCAGGAGAAAATGAAGTGGAAAGAGGTATACTAAATTTCAGCTTCAAAGGCACCGCCTTAAAGTTGCAAATCAGAGGCGCAGGCCTTTCAAGAGGCATTCGAAAATTCTGCGTGTCTTCGTTAAACAGTCACTGTCTCGAAACATCTGCGCCACTTCTCGCTCATTGATTTGCCCTCCGGAGACGTTACTTTGTGCCATCTCTTTCGACGGCATGTTCTCCTGTTACAAAGCCCAATTTTGTGCATTCTGAAAATTTTCGCTAGATTTTGGCCAATATATCAGGAAAACATGAAGTGGAAAGAGGTATACTAAATTTCAGCTTCAAAGGCATCGCTTAAATGTATCAAATCAGAGGCGCAGGCATTTCAAGAGGCGTTCGAAAATTCTGCGTGTCTTCGTTAAACAGTCACTGTCTCGAAACATCTGCGCCACTTCTCGCTCATTGATTTGCCCTCCGGAGACGTTACTTTGTTCCATCTCTTTCGACGGCATGTTCTCCTGTTACAAAGCTCAATTTTGTGTATTCTCGAAATTTTCGCCAGATTTTGGCCAATATATCAGGAGAAAATGATGTGGAAAGAGGTATACTAAATTTCAGCTTCAAAGGCACCGCCTTAAAGTTGCAAATCAGAGGCGCAGGCCTTTCAAGAGGCGTTCGAAAATTCTGCGTGTCTTCGTTAAACAGTCACTGTCTCGAAATCTCTGCGCCACTTCTCGCTCTTTGATTTGCTCTCCGGAGACGTTACTTTGTGCCACCTCTTTCGACGGCATGTTCTCCTGTTACAAAGCCCAATTTTGAGCATTCTCGAATTTTTCGCCAGATTTTGGCCAATATATCAGGAGAAAATGAAGTGGAAAGAGGTATACTAAATTTCAGCTTCAAAGGCACCGCCTTAAAGTTGCAAATCAGAGGCGCAGGCCTTTCAAGAGGCATTCGAAAATTCTGCGTGTCTTCGTTAAACAGTCAGTGTCTCGAAACATCTGCGCCACTTCTCGCTCATTGATTTGCCCTCCGGAGACGTTACTTTGTGCCATCTCTTTCGACGGCATGTTCTCCTGTTACAAAGCCCAATTTTGTGTATTCTGAAAATTTTCGCTAGATTTTGGCCAATATATCAGGAAAACATGAAGTGGAAAGAGGTATACTAAATTTCAGCTTCAAAGGCATCGCTTAAATGTATCAAATCAGAGGCGCAGGCATTTCAAGAGGCGTTCGAAAATTCCGCGTGTCTTCGTTAAACAGTCACTGTCTCGAAACATCTGCGCCACTTCTCGCTCATTGATTTGCCCTCCGGAGACGTTACTTTGTGCCATCTCTTTCGACGGCATGTTCTCCTGTTACAAAGCTCAATTTTGTGTATTCTCGAAATTTTCGCCAGATTTTGGCCAATATATCAGGAGAAAATGATGTGGAAAGAGGTATACTAAATTTCAGCTTCAAAGGCACCGCCTTAAAGTTGCAAATCAGAGGCGCAGGCCTTTCAAGAGGCGTTCGAAAATTCTGCGTGTCTTCGTTAAACAGTCACTGTCTCGAAATCTCTGCGCCACTTCTCGCTCTTTGATTTGCTCTCCGGAGACGTTACTTTGTGCCACCTCTTTCGACGGCATGTTCTCCTGTTACAAAGCCCAATTTTGAGCATTCTCGAATTTTTCGCCAGATTTTGGCCAATATATCAGGAGAAAATGAAGTGGAAAGAGGTATACTAAATTTCAGCTTCAAAGGCACCGCCTTAAAGTTGCAAATCAGAGGCGCAGGCCTTTCAAGAGGCATTCGAAAATTCTGCGTGTCTTCGTTAAACAGTCAGTGTCTCGAAACATCTGCGCCACTTCTCGCTCATTGATTTGCCCTCCGGAGACGTTACATTGTGCCATCTCTTTCGACGGCATGTTCTCCTGTTACAAAGCCCAATTTTGTGTATTCTGAAAATTTTCGCTAGATTTTGGCCAATATATCAGGAAAACATGAAGTGGAAAGAGGTATACTAAATTTCAGCTTCAAAGGCATCGCTTAAATGTATCAAATCAGAGGCGCAGGCATTTCAAGAGGCGTTCGAAAATTGTGCGACTCTTCGCTAAACAGTCACTGTCTCGAAACATCTGCGCCACTTCTCGCTCATTGATTTGCCCTCCGGAGACATTACTTTGTTCCATCTCTTTCGACTGCATGTTTTCCTGTTACAAAGCCCAATTTTGTGTATTCTCGAAATTTTCGCTAGATTTTGGCCAATATATCAGGAAAACATGAAGTGGAAAGAGATATACTAAATTTCAGCTTCAAAGGCATCGCTTAAATGTATCAAATCAGAGGCGCAGGCCTTTCAAGAGGCATTCGAAAATTCTGCGTGTCTTCGTTAAACAGTCACTGTCTCGAAACATCTGCGCCACTTCTCGCTCATTGATTTGCCCTCCGGAGACGTTACTTTGTGCCACCTCTTTCGACGGCATGTTCTCCTGTTACAAAGCCCAATTTTGAGCATTCTCGAAATTTTCGCCAGATTTTGGCCAATATATCAGGAGAAAATGAAGTGGAAAGAGGTATACTAAATTTCAGCTTCAAAGGCACCGCCTTAAAGTTGCAAATCAGAGGCGCAGGCCTTTCAAGAGGCATTCGAAAATTCTGCGTGTCTTCGTTAAACAGTCACTGTCTCGAAACATCTGCGCCACTTCTCGCTCATTGATTTGCCCTCCGGAGACGTTACTTTGTGCCATCTCTTTCGACGGCATGTTCTCCTGTTACAAAGCCCAATTTTGTGCATTCTGAAAATTTTCGCTAGATTTTGGCCAATATATCAGGAAAACATGAAGTGGAAAGAGGTATACTAAATTTCAGTTTCAAAGGCATCGCTTAAATGTATCAAATCAGAGGCGCAGGCATTTCAAGAGGCGTTCGAAAATTGTGCGACTCTTCGCTAAACAGTCACTGTCTCGAAACATCTGCGCCACTTCTCGCTCATTGATTTGCCCTCCGGAGACGTTACTTTGTGCCATCTCTTTCGACGGCATGTTCTCCTGTTACAAAGCTCAATTTTGTGTATTCTCGAAATTTTCGCCAGATTTTGGCCAATATATCAGGAGAAAATGATGTGGAAAGAGGTATACTAAATTTCAGCTTCAAAGGCACCGCCTTAAAGTTGCAAATCAGAGGCGCAGGCCTTTCAAGAGGCGTTCGAAAATTCTGCGTGTCTTCGTTAAACAGTCACTGTCTCGAAATATCTGCGCCACTTCTCGCTCTTTGATTTGCTCTCCGGAGACGTTACTTTGTGCCACCTCTTTCGACGGCATGTTCTCCTGTTACAAAGCCCAATTTTGAGCATTCTCGAATTTTTCGCCAGATTTTGGCCAATATATCAGGAGAAAATGAAGTGGAAAGAGGTATACTAAATTTCAGCTTCAAAGGCACCGCCTTAAAGTTGCAAATCAGAGGCGCAGGCCTTTCAAGAGGCATTCGAAAATTCTGCGTGTCTTCGTTAAACAGTCAGTGTCTCGAAACATCTGCGCCACTTCTCGCTCATTGATTTGCCCTCCGGAGACGTTACTTTGTGCCATCTCTTTCGACGGCATGTTCTCCTGTTACAAAGCCCAATTTTGTGTATTCTGAAAATTTTCGCTAGATTTTGGCCAATATATCAGGAAAACATGAAGTGGAAAGAGATATACTAAATTTCAGCTTCAAAGGCATCGCTTAAATGTATCAAATCAGAGGCGCAGGCATTTCAAGAGGCGTTCGAAAATTCTGCGTCTCTTCGTTAAACAGTCACTGTCTCGAAATATCTGCGCCACTTCTCGCTCATTGATTTGCCCTCCGGAGACGTTACTTTGTGCCATCTCTTTCGACGGCATGTTCTCCTGTTACAAAGCTCAATTTTGTGTATTCTCGAAATTTTCGCCAGATTTTGGCCTATATATCAGGAGAAAATGATGTGGAAAGAGGTATACTAAATTTCAGCTTCAAAGGCATCGCTTAAATGTATCAAATCAGAGGCGCAGGCCTTTCAAGAGGCATTCGAAAATTCTGCGTGTCTTCGTTAAACAGTCACTGTCTCGAAACATCTGCGCCACTTCTCGCTCATTGATTTGCCCTCCGGAGACGTTACTTTGTGCCATCTCTTTCGACGGCATGTTCTCCTGTTACAAAGCCCAATTTTGTGTATTCTGAAAATTTTCGCTAGATTGTGGCCAATAAATCAGGAGAACATGAAGTCAAAAGAGGTATACTAAATTTCAGCTTCGAAGGCATCGCCTTAAAGTTGCAAATCAGAGGCGCAGGCCTTTCAAGAGGCGTTCGAAAATTCTGCGTTTCTTCGTTAAACAGTCACTGTCTCGAAATATCTGCGCCACTTCTCGCTCTTTGATTTGCTCTCCAGAGACGTTACTTTGTGCCATCTCTTTCGACGGCATGTTCTCCTGTTACAAAGCCCAATTTTGTGCATTCTGAAAATTTTCGCTAGATTTTGGCCAATATATCAGGAAAACATGAAGTGGAAAGAGATATACTAAATTTCAGCTTCAAAGGCATCGCTTAAATGTATCAAATCAGAGGCGCAGGCATTTCAAGAGGCGTTCGAAAATTCTGCGTCTCTTCGTTAAACAGTCACTGTCTCGAAATATCTGCGCCACTTCTCGCTCATTGATTTGCCCTCCGGAGACGTTACTTTGTGCCATCTCTTTCGACGGCATGTTCTCCTGTTACAAAGCTCAATTTTGTGTATTCTCGAAATTTTCGCCAGATTTTGGCCTATATATCAGGAGAAAATGATGTGGAAAGAGGTATACTAAATTTCAGCTTCAAAGGCACCGCCTTAAAGTTGCAAATCAGAGGCGCAGGCCTTTCAAGAGGCGTTCGAAAATTCTGCGTGTCTTCGTTAAACAGTCACTGTCTCGAAATATCTGCGCCACTTCTCGCTCTTTGATTTGCTCTCCGGAGACGTTACTTTGTGCCACCTCTTTCGACGGCATGTTCTCCTGTTACAAAGCCCAATTTTGAGCATTCTCGAATTTTTCGCCAGATTTTGGCCAATATATCAGGAGAAAATGAAGTGGAAAGAGGTATACTAAATTTCAGCTTCAAAGGCACCGCCTTAAAGTTGCAAATCAGAGGCGCAGGCCTTTCAAGAGGCATTCGAAAATTCTGCGTGTCTTCGTTAAACAGTCAGTGTCTCGAAACATCTGCGCCACTTCTCGCTCATTGATTTGCCCTCCGGAGACGTTTCTTTGTGCCATCTCTTTCGACGGCATGTTCTCCTGTTACAAAGCCCAATTTTGTGTATTCTGCAAATTTTCTCTAGATTTTGGCCAATATATCAGGAAAACATGAACTGGAAAGAGGTATACTAAATTTCAGCTTCAAAGGCATCGCTTAAATGTATCAAATCAGAGGCGCAGGCATTTCAAGAGGCGTTCGAAAATTGTGCGACTCTTCGCTAAACAGTCACTGTCTCGAAACATCTGCGCCACTTCTCGCTCATTGATTTGCCCTCCGGAGACATTACTTTGTTCCATCTCTTTCGACTGCATGTTCTCCTGTTACAAAGCCCAATTTTGTGTATTCTCGAAATTTTCGCTAGATTTTGGCCAATATATCAGGAAAACATGAAGTGGAAAGAGATATACTAAATTTCAGCTTCAAAGGCATCGCTTAAATGTATCAAATCAGAGGCGCAGGCCTTTCAAGAGGCATTCGAAAATTCTGCGTGTCTTCGTTAAACAGTCACTGTCTCGAAACATCTGCGCCACTTCTCGCTCATTGATTTGCCCTCCGGAGACGTTACTTTGTGCCATCTCTTTCGACGGCATGTTCTCCTGTTACAAAGCCCAATTTTGTGTATTCTGAAAATTTTCGCTAGATTGTGGCCAATAAATCAGGAGAACATGAAGTCAAAAGAGGTATACTAAATTTCAGCTTCGAAGGCATCGCCTTAAAGTTGCAAATCAGAGGCGCAGGCCTTTCAAGAGGCGTTCGAAAATCCTGCGTTTCTTCGTTAAACAGTCACTGTCTCGAAATATCTGCGCCACTTCTCGCTCTTTGATTTGCTCTCCAGAGACGTTACTTTGTGCCATCTCTTTCGACGGCATGTTCTCCTGTTACAAAGCCCAATTTTGAGCATTCTCGAATTTTTCGCCAGATTTTGGCCAATATATCAGGAGAAAATGAAGTGGAAAGAGGTATACTAAATTTCAGCTTCAAAGGCACCGCCTTAAAGTTGCAAATCAGAGGCGCAGGCCTTTCAAGAGGCGTTCGAAAATCCTGCGTTTCTTCGTTAAACAGTCACTGTCTCGAAATATCTGCGCCACTTCTCGCTCATTGATTTGCCCTCCGGAGACGTTACTTTGTGCCATCTCTTTCGACGGCATGTTCTCCTGTTACAAAGCCCAATTTTGTGCATTCTGAAAATTTTCGCTAGATTTTGGCCAATATATCAGGAAAACATGAAGTGGAAAGAGGTATACTAAATTTCAGCTTCAAAGGCATCGCTTAAATGTATCAAATCAGAGGCGCAGGCATTTCAAGAGGCGTTCGAAAATTGTGCGACTCTTCGCTAAACAGTCACTGTCTCGAAACATCTGCGCCACTTTTCGCTTATTGATTTGCCCTCCGGAGACGTTACTTTGTGCCATCTCTTTCGACGGCATGTTCTCCTGTTACAAAGCTCAATTTTGTGTATTCTCGAAATTTTCGCCAGATTTTGGCCAATATATCAGGAGAAAATGATGTGGAAAGAGGTATACTAAATTTCAGCTTCAAAGGCACCGCCTTAAAGTTGCAAATCAGAGGCGCAGGCCTTTCAAGAGGCATTCGAAAATTCTGCGTGTCTTCGTTAAACAGTCAGTGTCTCGAAACATCTGCGCCACTTCTCGCTCATTGATTTGCCCTCCGGAGACGTTACTTTGTGCCATCTCTTTCGACGGCATGTTCTCCTGTTACAAAGCCCAATTTTGAGCATTCTCGAATTTTTCGCCAGATTTTGGCCAATATATCAGGAGAAAATGAAGTGGAAAGAGGTATACTAAATTTCAGCTTCAAAGGCACCGCCTTAAAGTTGCAAATCAGAGGCGCAGGCCTTTCAAGAGGCATTCGAAAATTCTGCGTGTCTTCGTTAAACAGTCAGTGTCTCGAAACATCTGCGCCACTTCTCGCTCATTGATTTGCCCTCCGGAGACGTTACTTTGTGCCATCTCTTTCGACGGCATGTTCTCCTGTTACAAAGCCCAATTTTGTGTATTCTGAAAATTTTCGCTAGATTTTGGCCAATATATCAGGAAAACATGAAGTGGAAAGAGATATACTAAATTTCAGCTTCAAAGGCATCGCTTAAATGTATCAAATCAGAGGCGCAGGCATTTCAAGAGGCGTTCGAAAATTCTGCGTCTCTTCGTTAAACAGTCACTGTCTCGAAATATCTGCGCCACTTCTCGCTCATTGATTTGCCCTCCGGAGACGTTACTTTGTGCCATCTCTTTCGACGGCATGTTCTCCTGTTACAAAGCTCAATTTTGTGTATTCTCGAAATTTTCGCCAGATTTTGGCCTATATATCAGGAGAAAATGATGTGGAAAGAGGTATACTAAATTTCAGCTTCAAAGGCATCGCTTAAATGTATCAAATCAGAGGCGCAGGCCTTTCAAGAGGCATTCGAAAATTCTGCGTGTCTTCGTTAAACAGTCACTGTCTCGAAACATCTGCGCCACTTCTCGCTCATTGATTTGCCCTCCGGAGACGTTACTTTGTGCCATCTCTTTCGACGGCATGTTCTCCTGTTACAAAGCCCAATTTTGTGTATTCTGAAAATTTTCGCTAGATTGTGGCCAATAAATCAGGAGAACATGAAGTCAAAAGAGGTATACTAAATTTCAGCTTCGAAGGCATCGCCTTAAAGTTGCAAATCAGAGGCGCAGGCCTTTCAAGAGGCGTTCGAAAATTCTGCGTTTCTTCGTTAAACAGTCACTGTCTCGAAATATCTGCGCCACTTCTCGCTCTTTGATTTGCTCTCCAGAGACGTTACTTTGTGCCATCTCTTTCGACGGCATGTTCTCCTGTTACAAAGCCCAATTTTGTGCATTCTGAAAATTTTCGCTAGATTTTGGCCAATATATCAGGAAAACATGAAGTGGAAAGAGATATACTAAATTTCAGCTTCAAAGGCATCGCTTAAATGTATCAAATCAGAGGCGCAGGCATTTCAAGAGGCGTTCGAAAATTCTGCGTCTCTTCGTTAAACAGTCACTGTCTCGAAATATCTGCGCCACTTCTCGCTCATTGATTTGCCCTCCGGAGACGTTACTTTGTGCCATCTCTTTCGACGGCATGTTCTCCTGTTACAAAGCTCAATTTTGTGTATTCTCGAAATTTTCGCCAGATTTTGGCCTATATATCAGGAGAAAATGATGTGGAAAGAGGTATACTAAATTTCAGCTTCAAAGGCACCGCCTTAAAGTTGCAAATCAGAGGCGCAGGCCTTTCAAGAGGCGTTCGAAAATTCTGCGTGTCTTCGTTAAACAGTCACTGTCTCGAAATATCTGCGCCACTTCTCGCTCTTGATTTGCTCTCCGGAGACGTTACTTTGTGCCACCTCTTTCGACGGCATGTTCTCCTGTTACAAAGCCCAATTTTGAGCATTCTCGAATTTTTCGCCAGATTTTGGCCAATATATCAGGAGAAAATGAAGTGGAAAGAGGTATACTAAATTTCAGCTTCAAAGGCACCGCCTTAAAGTTGCAAATCAGAGGCGCAGGCCTTTCAAGAGGCATTCGAAAATTCTGCGTGTCTTCGTTAAACAGTCAGTGTCTCGAAACATCTGCGCCACTTCTCGCTCATTGATTTGCCCTCCGGAGACGTTTCTTTGTGCCATCTCTTTCGACGGCATGTTCTCCTGTTACAAAGCCCAATTTTGTGTATTCTGCAAATTTTCGCTAGATTTTGGCCAATATATCAGGAAAACATGAACTGGAAAGAGGTATACTAAATTTCAGCTTCAAAGGCATCGCTTAAATGTATCAAATCAGAGGCGCAGGCATTTCAAGAGGCGTTCGAAAATTGTGCGACTCTTCGCTAAACAGTCACTGTCTCGAAACATCTGCGCCACTTCTCGCTCATTGATTTGCCCTCCGGAGACATTACTTTGTTCCATCTCTTTCGACTGCATGTTCTCCTGTTACAAAGCCCAATTTTGTGTATTCTCGAAATTTTCGCTAGATTTTGGCCAATATATCAGGAAAACATGAAGTGGAAAGAGATATACTAAATTTCAGCTTCAAAGGCATCGCTTAAATGTATCAAATCAGAGGCGCAGGCCTTTCAAGAGGCATTCGAAAATTCTGCGTGTCTTCGTTAAACAGTCACTGTCTCGAAACATCTGCGCCACTTCTCGCTCATTGATTTGCCCTCCGGAGACGTTACTTTGTGCCATCTCTTTCGACGGCATGTTCTCCTGTTACAAAGCCCAATTTTGTGTATTCTGAAAATTTTCGCTAGATTGTGGCCAATAAATCAGGAGAACATGAAGTCAAAAGAGGTATACTAAATTTCAGCTTCGAAGGCATCGCCTTAAAGTTGCAAATCAGAGGCGCAGGCCTTTCAAGAGGCGTTCGAAAATCCTGCGTTTCTTCGTTAAACAGTCACTGTCTCGAAATATCTGCGCCACTTCTCGCTCTTTGATTTGCTCTCCAGAGACGTTACTTTGTGCCATCTCTTTCGACGGCATGTTCTCCTGTTACAAAGCCCAATTTTGAGCATTCTCGAATTTTTCGCCAGATTTTGGCCAATATATCAGGAGAAAATGAAGTGGAAAGAGGTATACTAAATTTCAGCTTCAAAGGCACCGCCTTAAAGTTGCAAATCAGAGGCGCAGGCCTTTCAAGAGGCGTTCGAAAATCCTGCGTTTCTTCGTTAAACAGTCACTGTCTCGAAATATCTGCGCCACTTCTCGCTCATTGATTTGCCCTCCGGAGACGTTACTTTGTGCCATCTCTTTCGACGGCATGTTCTCCTGTTACAAAGCCCAATTTTGTGCATTCTGAAAATTTTCGCTAGATTTTGGCCAATATATCAGGAAAACATGAAGTGGAAAGAGGTATACTAAATTTCAGCTTCAAAGGCATCGCTTAAATGTATCAAATCAGAGGCGCAGGCATTTCAAGAGGCGTTCGAAAATTGTGCGACTCTTCGCTAAACAGTCACTGTCTCGAAACATCTGCGCCACTTTTCGCTTATTGATTTGCCCTCCGGAGACGTTACTTTGTGCCATCTCTTTCGACGGCATGTTCTCCTGTTACAAAGCTCAATTTTGTGTATTCTCGAAATTTTCGCCAGATTTTGGCCAATATATCAGGAGAAAATGATGTGGAAAGAGGTATACTAAATTTCAGCTTCAAAGGCACCGCCTTAAAGTTGCAAATCAGAGGCGCAGGCCTTTCAAGAGGCATTCGAAAATTCTGCGTGTCTTCGTTAAACAGTCAGTGTCTCGAAACATCTGCGCCACTTCTCGCTCATTGATTTGCCCTCCGGAGACGTTACTTTGTGCCATCTCTTTCGACGGCATGTTCTCCTGTTACAAAGCCCAATTTTGTGTATTCTGAAAATTTTCGCTAGATTTTGGCCAATATATCAGGAAAACATGAAGTGGAAAGAGGTATACTAAATTTCAGCTTCAAAGGCATCGCTTAAATGTATCAAATCAGAGGCGCAGGCCTTTCAAGAGGTTTTCGAAAATTCTGCGTCTCTTCGTTAATCAGTAACTCTCTCGAAACATCTGCGCCACATCTCGCTCTTTGATTTGCTCTCCGGAGACGTTACTTTGTGCCATCTCTTTCGACGGCATGTTCTCCTGTTACAAAGCCCAATTTTGTGTATTCTGAAAATTTTCGATAGATTTTGGCCAATATATCAGGAAAACATGAAGTGGAAAGAGGTATACTAAATTTCAGCTTCAAAGGCATCGCTTAAATGTATCAAATCAGAGGCGCAGGCATTTCAAGAGGCGTTCGAAAATTGTGCGACTCTTCGCTAAACAGTCACTGTCTCGAAACATCTGCGCCACTTCTCGCTCATTGATTTGCCCTCCGGAGACGTTACTTTGTGCCATCTCTTTCGACGGCATGTTCTCCTGTTACAAAGCTCAATTTTGTGTATTCTCGAAATTTTCGCCAGATTTTGGCCAATATATCAGGAGAAAATGATGTGGAAAGAGGTATACTAAATTTCAGCTTCAAAGGCACCGCCTTAAAGTTGCAAATCAGAGGCGCAGGCCTTTCAAGAGGCGTTCGAAAATTCTGCGTGTCTTCGTTAAACAGTCACTGTCTCGAAATATCTGCGCCACTTCTCGCTCTTTGATTTGCTCTCCGGAGACGTTACTTTGTGCCACCTCTTTCGACGGCATGTTCTCCTGTTACAAAGCCCAATTTTGAGCATTCTCGAATTTTTCGCCAGATTTTGGCCAATATATCAGGAGAAAATGAAGTGGAAAGAGGTATACTAAATTTCAGCTTCAAAGGCACCGCCTTAAAGTTGCAAATCAGAGGCGCAGGCCTTTCAAGAGGCATTCGAAAATTCTGCGTGTCTTCGTTAAACAGTCAGTGTCTCGAAACATCTGCGCCACTTCTCGCTCATTGATTTGCCCTCCGGAGACGTTACTTTGTGCCATCTCTTTCGACGGCATGTTCTCCTGTTACAAAGCCCAATTTTGTGTATTCTGAAAATTTTCGCTAGATTTTGGCCAATATATCAGGAAAACATGAAGTGGAAAGAGGTATACTAAATTTCAGCTTCAAAGGCATCGCTTAAATGTATCAAATCAGAGGCGCAGGCATTTCAAGAGGCGTTCGAAAATTGTGCGACTCTTCGCTAAACAGTCACTGTCTCGAAACATCTGCGCCACTTCTCGCTCATTGATTTGCCCTCCGGAGACGTTACTTTGTGCCATCTCTTTCGACGGCATGTTCTCCTGTTACAAAGCCCAATTTTGTGTATTCTGAAAATTGTCGCTAGATTGTGGCCAATATATCAGGAAAACATGAAGTGGAAAGAGATATACTAAATTTCAGCTTCAAAGGCATCGCTTAAATGTATCAAATCAGAGGCGCAGGCCTTTCAAGAGGCATTCGAAAATTCTGCGTGTCTTCGTTAAACAGTCACTGTCTCGAAACAGCTGCGCCACTTCTCGCTCATTGATTTGCCCTCCGGAGACGTTACTTTGTGCCATCTCTTTCGACGGCATGTTCTCCTGTTACAAAGCCCAATTTTGTGTATTCTGAAAATTTTCGCTAGATTGTGGCCTATAAATCAGGAGAACATGAAGTCAAAAGAGGTATACTAAATTTCAGCTTCGAAGGCATCGCCTTAAAGTTGCAAATCAGAGGCGCAGGCCTTTCAAGAGGCGTTCGAAAATTCTGCGTTTCTTCGTTAAACAGTCACTGTCTCGAAATATCTGCGCCACTTCTCGCTCTTTGATTTGCTCTCCAGAGACGTTACTTTGTGCCATCTCTTTCGACGGCATGTTCTCCTGTTACAAAGCCCAATTTTGTGCATTCTCGAAAATTTTCGCTAGATTTTGGCCAATATATCAGGAAAACATGAAGTGGAAAGAGATATACTAAATTTCAGCTTCAAAGGCATCGCTTAAATGTATCAAATCAGAGGCGCAGGCCTTTCAAGAGGTTTTCGAAAATTCTGCGTCTCTTCGTTAATCAGTAACTCTCTCGAAACATCTGCGCCACATCTCGCTCTTTGATTTGCTCTCCGGAGACGTTACTTTGTGCCATCTCTTTCGACGGCATGTTCTCCTGTTACAAAGCCCAATTTTGTGTATTCTGAAAATTTTCGCTAGATTTTGGCCAATATATCAGGAAAACATGAAGTGGAAAGAGGTATACTAAATTTCAGCTTCAAAGGCATCGCTTAAATGTATCAAATCAGAGGCGCAGGCCTTTCAAGAGGTTTTCGAAAATTCTGCGTCTCTTCGTTAATCAGTAACTCTCTCGAAACATCTGCGCCACATCTCGCTCTTTGATTTGCCCTCCGGAGACGTTACTTTGTGCCATCTCTTTCGACGGCATGTTCTCCTGTTACAAAGCTCAATTTTGTGTATTCTCGAAATTTTCGCCAGATTTTGGCCAATATATCAGGAGAAAATGATGTGGAAAGAGGTATACTAAATTTCAGCTTCAAAGGCACCGCCTTAAAGTTGCAAATCAGAGGCGCAGGCCTTTCAAGAGGCGTTCGAAAATTCTGCGTGTCTTCGTTAAACAGACACTGTCTCGAAATATCTGCGCCACTTCTCGCTCTTTGATTTGCTCTCCGGAGACGTTACTTTGTGCCACCTCTTTCGACGGCATGTTCTCCTGTTACAAAGCCCAATTTTGAGCATTCTCGAATTTTTCGCCAGATTTTGGCCAATATATCAGGAGAAAATGAAGTGGAAAGAGGTATACTAAATTTCAGCTTCAAAGGCACCGCCTTAAAGTTGCAAATCAGAGGCGCAGGCCTTTCAAGAGGCATTCGAAAATTCTGCGTGTCTTCGTTAAACAGTCAGTGTCTCGAAACATCTGCGCCACTTCTCGCTCATTGATTTGCCCTCCGGAGACGTTACTTTGTGCCATCTCTTTCGACGGCATGTTCTCCTGTTACAAAGCCCAATTTTGTGTATTCTGAAAATTTTCGCTAGATTTTGGCCAATATATCAGGAAAACATGAAGTGGAAAGAGGTATACTAAATTTCAGCTTCAAAGGCATCGCTTAAATGTATCAAATCAGAGGCGCAGGCCTTTCAAGAGGCGTTCGAAAATTCTGCGTCTCTTCGTTAATCAGTAACTCTCTCGAAACATCTGCGCCACATCTCGCTCTTTGATTTGCTCTCCGGAGACGTTACTTTGTGCCATCTCTTTCGACGGCATGTTCTCCTGTTACAAAGCCCAATTTTGTGTATTCTGAAAATTTTCGCTAGATTTTGGCCAATATATCAGGAAAACATGAAGTGGAAAGAGGTATACTAAATTTCAGCTTCAAAGGCATCGCTTAAATGTATCAAATCAGAGGCGCAGGCATTTCAAGAGGCGTTCGAAAATTGTGCGACTCTTCGCTAAACAGTCACTGTCTCGAAACATCTGCGCCACTTCTCGCTCATTGATTTGCCCTCCGGAGACGTTACTTTGTGCCATCTCTTTGGACGGCATGTTCTCCTGTTACAAAGCTCAATTTTGTGTATTCTCGAAATTTTCGCCAGATTTTGGCCAATATATCAGGAGAAAATGATGTGGAAAGAGGTATACTAAATTTCAGCTTCAAAGGCACCGCCTTAAAGTTGCAAATCAGAGGCGCAGGCCTTTCAAGAGGCGTTCGAAAATTCTGCGTGTCTTCGTTAAACAGTCACTGTCTCGAAATATCTGCGCCGCTTCTCGCTCTTTGATTTGCTCTCCGGAGACGTTACTTTGTGCCACCTCTTTCGACGGCATGTTCTCCTGTTACAAAGCCCAATTTTGAGCATTCTCGAATTTTTCGCAGATTTTGGACAATATATCAGGAGAAAATGAAGTGGAAAGAGGTATACTAAATTTCAGCTTCAAAGGCACCGCCTTAATGTATCAAATCAGAGGCGCAGGCATTTCAAGAGGCGTTCGAAAATTCTGCGTCTCTTCGTTAAACAGTCACTGTCTCGAAATATCTGCGCCACTTCTCGCTCTTTGATTTGCTCTCCGGAGACGTTACTTTGTGCCACCTCTTTCGACGGCATGTTCTCCTGTTACAAAGCCCAATTTTGAGCATTCTCGAAATTTTCGCCAGATTTTGGCCAATATATCAGGAGAAAATGATGTGGAAAGAGGAATACTAAATTTCAGCTTCAAAGGCACCGCCTTAAAGTTGCAAATCAGAGGCGCAGGCCTTTCAAGAGGCGTTCGAAAATTCTGCGTGTCTTCGTTAAACAGTCACTGTCTCGAAATATCTGCGCCACTTCTCGCTCTTTGATTTGCTCTCCGGAGACGTTACTTTGTGCCACCTCTTTCGACGGCATGTTCTCCTGTTACAAAGCCCAATTTTGAGCATTCTCGAATTTTTCGCCAGATTTTGGCCAATATATCAGGAGAAAATGAAGTGGAAAGAGGTATACTAAATTTCAGCTTCAAAGGCACCGCCTTAAAGTTGCAAATCAGAGGCGCAGGCCTTTCAAGAGGCGTTCGAAAATTCTGCGTGTCTTCGTTAAACAGTCACTGTCTCGAAATATCTGCGCCACTTCTCGCTCTTTGATTTGCTCTCCGGAGACGTTACTTTGTGCCACCTCTTTCGACGGCATGTTCTCCTGTTACAAAGCCCAATTTTGTGTATTCTGAAAATTTTCGCTAGATTTTGGCCAATATATCAGGAAAACATGAAGTGCAAAGAGGTATACTAAATTTCAGCTTCAAAGGCATCGCTTAAATGTATCAAATCAGAGGCGCAGGCATTTCAAGAGGCGTTCGAAAATTGTGCGACTCTTCGCTAAACAGTCACTGTCTCGAAACATCTGCGCCACTTCTCGCTCATTGATTTGCCCTCCGGAGACATTACTTTGTTCCATCTCTTTCGACTGCATGTTCTCCTGTTACAAAGCCCAATTTTGTGTATTCTCGAAATTTTCGCTAGATTTTGGCCAATATATCAGGAAAACATGAAGTGGAAAGAGATATACTAAATTTCAGCTTCAAAGGCATCGCTTAAATGTATCAAATCAGAGGCGCAGGCCTTTCAAGAGGCATTCGAAAATTCTGCGTGTCTTCGTTAAACAGTCACTGTCTCGAAACATCTGCGCCACTTCTCGCTCATTGATTTGCCCTCCGGAGACGTTACTTTGTGCCATCTCTTTCGACGGCATGTTCTCCTGTTACAAAGCCCAATTTTGTGTATTCTGAAAATTTTCGCTAGATTGTGGCCAATAAATCAGGAGAACATGAAGTCAAAAGAGGTATACTAAATTTCAGCTTCAAAGGCACCGCCTTAAAGTTGCAAATCAGAGGCGCAGGCCTTTCAAGAGGCATTCCAATATTCTGCGTGTCTTCGTTAAACAGTCACTGTCTCGAAACATCTGCGCCACTTCTCGCTCATTGATTTGCCCTCCGGAGACGTTACTTTGTGCCATCTCTTTCGACGGCATGTTCTCCTGTTACAAAGCCCAATTTTGTGCATTCTGAAAATTTTCGCTAGATTTTGGCCAATATATCAGGAAAACATGAAGTGGAAAGAGGTATACTAAATTTCAGCTTCAAAGGCATCGCTTAAATGTATCAAATCAGAGGCGCAGGCATTTCAAGAGGCGTTCGAAAATTGTGCGACTCTTCGCTAAACAGTCACTGTCTCGAAACATCTGCGCCACTTCTCGCTTATTGATTTGCCCTCCGGAGACGTTACTTTGTGCCATCTCTTTCGACGGCATGTTCTCCTGTTACAAAGCTCAATTTTGTGTATTCTCGAAATTTTCGCCAGATTTTGGCCAATATATCAGGAGAAAATGATGTGGAAAGAGGTATACTAAATTTCAGCTTCAAAGGCACCGCCTTAAAGTTGCAAATCAGAGGCGCAGGCCTTTCAAGAGGCGTTCGAAAATTCTGCGTGTCTTCGTTAAACAGTCACTGTCTCGAAATATCTGCGCCACTTCTCGCTCTTTGATTTGCTCTCCGGAGACGTTACTTTGTGCCACCTCTTTCGACGGCATGTTCTCCTGTTACAAAGCCCAATTTTGAGCATTCTCGAATTTTTCGCCAGATTTTGGCCAATATATCAGGAGAAAATGAAGTGGAAAGAGGTATACTAAATTTCAGCTTCAAAGGCACCGCCTTAAAGTTGCAAATCAGAGGCGCAGGCCTTTCAAGAGGCATTCGAAAATTCTGCGTGTCTTCGTTAAACAGTCAGTGTCTCGAAACATCTGCGCCACTTCTCGCTCATTGATTTGCCCTCCGGAGACGTTACTTTGTGCCATCTCTTTCGACGGCATGTTCTCCTGTTACAAAGCCCAATTTTGTGTATTCTGAAAATTTTCGCTAGATTTTGGCCAATATATCAGGAAAACATGAAGTGGAAAGAGGTATACTAAATTTCAGCTTCAAAGGCATCGCTTAAATGTATCAAATCAGAGGCGCAGGCATTTCAAGAGGCGTTCGAAAATTGTGCGACTCTTCGCTAAACAGTCACTGTCTCGAAACATCTGCGCCACTTCTCGCTCATTGATTTGCCCTCCGGAGACATTACTTTGTTCCATCTCTTTCGACTGCATGTTCTCCTGTTACAAAGCCCAATTTTGTGTATTCTCGAAATTTTCGCTAGATTTTGGCCAATATATCAGGAAAACATGAAGTGGAAAGAGATATACTAAATTTCAGCTTCAAAGGCATCGCTTAAATGTATCAAATCAGAGGCGCAGGCCTTTCAAGAGGCATTCGAAAATTCTGCGTGTCTTCGTTAAACAGTCAGTGTCTCGAAACATCTGCGCCACTTCTCGCTCATTGATTTGCCCTCCGGAGACGTTACTTTGTGCCATCTCTTTCGACGGCATGTTCTCCTGTTACAAAGCCCAATTTTGTGTATTCTGAAAATTTTCGCTAGATTTTGGCCAATATATCAGGAAAACATGAAGTGGAAAGCGGTATACTAAATTTCAGCTTCAGAGGCATCGCTTAAATGTATCAAATCAGAGGCGCAGGCATTTCAAGAGGCGTTCGAAAATTGTGCGACTCTTCGCTAAACAGTCACTGTCTCGAAACATCTGCGCCACTTCTCGCTCATTGATTTGCCCTCCGGAGACATTACTTTGTTCCATCTCTTTCGACTGCATGTTCTCCTGTTACAAAGCCCAATTTTGTGTATTCTCGAAATTTTCGCTAGATTTTGGCCAATATATCAGGAAAACATGAAGTGGAAAGAGATATACTAAATTTCAGCTTCAAAGGCATCGCTTAAATGTATCAAATCAGAGGCGCAGGCCTTTCAAGAGGCATTCGAAAATTCTGCGTGTCTTCGTTAAACAGTCACTGTCTCGAAACATCTGCGCCACTTCTCGCTCATTGATTTGCCCTCCGGAGACGTTACTTTGTGCCATCTCTTTCGACGGCATGTTCTCCTGTTACAAAGCCCTATTTTGAGCATTCTCGAATTTTTCGCCAGATTTTGGCCAATATATCAGGAGAAAATGAAGTGGAAAGAGGTATACTAAATTTCAGCTTCAAAGGCACCGCCTTAAAGTTGCAAATCAGAGGCGCAGGCCTTTCAAGAGGCGTTCGAAAATTCTGCGTGTCTTCGTTAAACAGTCACTGTCTCGAAACATCTGCGCCACTTCTCGCTCATTGATTTGCCCTCCGGAGACGTTACTTTGTGCCATCTCTTTCGACGGCATGTTCTCCTGTTACAAAGCCCAATTTTGTGTATTCTGAAAATTTTCGCTAGATTGTGGCCAATACATCAGGAGAACATGAAGTCAAAAGAGGTATACTAAATTTCAGATTCGAAGGCATCGCCTTAAAGTTGCAAATCAGAGGCGCAGGCCTTTCAAGAGGCGTTCGAAAATTCTGCGTTTCTTCGTTAAACAGTCACTGTCTCGAAATATCTGCGCCACTTCTCGCTCTTTGATTTGCTCTCCAGAGACGTTACTTTGTGCCATCTCTTTCGACGGCATGTTCTCCTGTTACAAAGCCCAATTTTGTGCATTCTGAAAATTTTCGCTAGATTTTGGCCAATATATCAGGAAAACATGAAGTGGAAAGAGATATACTAAATTTCAGCTTCAAAGGCATCGCTTAAATGTATCAAATCAGAGGCGCAGGCATTTCAAGAGGCGTTCGAAAATTCTGCGTCTCTTCGTTAAACAGTCACTGTCTCGAAATATCTGCGCCACTTCTCGCTCTTTGATTTGCTCTCCGGAGACGTTACTTTGTGCCACCTCTTTCGACGGCATGTTCTCCTGTTACAAAGCCCAATTTTGAGCATTCTCGAAATTTTCGCCAGATTTTGGCCAATATATCAGGAGAAAATGATGTGGAAAGAGGAATACTAAATTTCAGCTTCAAAGGCACCGCCTTAAAGTTGCAAATCAGAGGCGCAGGCCTTTCAAGAGGCGTTCGAAAATTCTGCGTGTCTTCGTTAAACAGTCACTGTCTCGAAATATCTGCGCCACTTCTCGCTCTTTGATTTGCTCTCCGGAGACGTTACTTTGTGCCACCTCTTTCGACGGCATGTTCTCCTGTTACAAAGCCCAATTTTGAGCATTCTCGAATTTTTCGCCAGATTTTGGCCAATATATCAGGAGAAAATGAAGTGGAAAGAGGTATACTAAATTTCAGCTTCAAAGGCACCGCCTTAAAGTTGCAAATCAGAGGCGCAGGCCTTTCAAGAGGCGTTCGAAAATTCTGCGTGTCTTCGTTAAACAGTCACTGTCTCGAAATATCTGCGCCACTTCTCGCTCTTTGATTTGCTCTCCGGAGACGTTACTTTGTGCCACCTCTTTCGACGGCATGTTCTCCTGTTACAAAGCCCAATTTTGTGTATTCTGAAAATTTTCGCTAGATTTTGGCCAATATATCAGGAAAACATGAAGTGCAAAGAGGTATACTAAATTTCAGCTTCAAAGGCATCGCTTAAATGTATCAAATCAGAGGCGCAGGCATTTCAAGAGGCGTTCGAAAATTGTGCGACTCTTCGCTAAACAGTCACTGTCTCGAAACATCTGCGCCACTTCTCGCTCATTGATTTGCCCTCCGGAGACATTACTTTGTTCCATCTCTTTCGACTGCATGTTCTCCTGTTACAAAGCCCAATTTTGTGTATTCTCGAAATTTTCGCTAGATTTTGGCCAATATATCAGGAAAACATGAAGTGGAAAGAGATATACTAAATTTCAGCTTCAAAGGCATCGCTTAAATGTATCAAATCAGAGGCGCAGGCCTTTCAAGAGGCATTCGAAAATTCTGCGTGTCTTCGTTAAACAGTCACTGTCTCGAAACATCTGCGCCACTTCTCGCTCATTGATTTGCCCTCCGGAGACGTTACTTTGTGCCATCTCTTTCGACGGCATGTTCTCCTGTTACAAAGCCCAATTTTGTGTATTCTGAAAATTTTCGCTAGATTGTGGCCAATAAATCAGGAGAACATGAAGTCAAAAGAGGTATACTAAATTTCAGCTTCAAAGGCACCGCCTTAAAGTTGCAAATCAGAGGCGCAGGCCTTTCAAGAGGCATTCCAATATTCTGCGTGTCTTCGTTAAACAGTCACTGTCTCGAAACATCTGCGCCACTTCTCGCTCATTGATTTGCCCTCCGGAGACGTTACTTTGTGCCATCTCTTTCGACGGCATGTTCTCCTGTTACAAAGCCCAATTTTGTGCATTCTGAAAATTTTCGCTAGATTTTGGCCAATATATCAGGAAAACATGAAGTGGAAAGAGGTATACTAAATTTCAGCTTCAAAGGCATCGCTTAAATGTATCAAATCAGAGGCGCAGGCATTTCAAGAGGCGTTCGAAAATTGTGCGACTCTTCGCTAAACAGTCACTGTCTCGAAACATCTGCGCCACTTCTCGCTTATTGATTTGCCCTCCGGAGACGTTACTTTGTGCCATCTCTTTCGACGGCATGTTCTCCTGTTACAAAGCTCAATTTTGTGTATTCTCGAAATTTTCGCCAGATTTTGGCCAATATATCAGGAGAAAATGATGTGGAAAGAGGTATACTAAATTTCAGCTTCAAAGGCACCGCCTTAAAGTTGCAAATCAGAGGCGCAGGCCTTTCAAGAGGCGTTCGAAAATTCTGCGTGTCTTCGTTAAACAGTCACTGTCTCGAAATATCTGCGCCACTTCTCGCTCTTTGATTTGCTCTCCGGAGACGTTACTTTGTGCCACCTCTTTCGACGGCATGTTCTCCTGTTACAAAGCCCAATTTTGAGCATTCTCGAATTTTTCGCCAGATTTTGGCCAATATATCAGGAGAAAATGAAGTGGAAAGAGGTATACTAAATTTCAGCTTCAAAGGCACCGCCTTAAAGTTGCAAATCAGAGGCGCAGGCCTTTCAAGAGGCATTCGAAAATTCTGCGTGTCTTCGTTAAACAGTCAGTGTCTCGAAACATCTGCGCCACTTCTCGCTCATTGATTTGCCCTCCGGAGACGTTACTTTGTGCCATCTCTTTCGACGGCATGTTCTCCTGTTACAAAGCCCAATTTTGTGTATTCTGAAAATTTTCGCTAGATTTTGGCCAATATATCAGGAAAACATGAAGTGGAAAGAGGTATACTAAATTTCAGCTTCAAAGGCATCGCTTAAATGTATCAAATCAGAGGCGCAGGCATTTCAAGAGGCGTTCGAAAATTGTGCGACTCTTCGCTAAACAGTCACTGTCTCGAAACATCTGCGCCACTTCTCGCTCATTGATTTGCCCTCCGGAGACATTACTTTGTTCCATCTCTTTCGACTGCATGTTCTCCTGTTACAAAGCCCAATTTTGTGTATTCTCGAAATTTTCGCTAGATTTTGGCCAATATATCAGGAAAACATGAAGTGGAAAGAGATATACTAAATTTCAGCTTCAAAGGCATCGCTTAAATGTATCAAATCAGAGGCGCAGGCCTTTCAAGAGGCATTCGAAAATTCTGCGTGTCTTCGTTAAACAGTCAGTGTCTCGAAACATCTGCGCCACTTCTCGCTCATTGATTTGCCCTCCGGAGACGTTACTTTGTGCCATCTCTTTCGACGGCATGTTCTCCTGTTACAAAGCCCAATTTTGTGTATTCTGAAAATTTTCGCTAGATTTTGGCCAATATATCAGGAAAACATGAAGTGGAAAGCGGTATACTAAATTTCAGCTTCAGAGGCATCGCTTAAATGTATCAAATCAGAGGCGCAGGCATTTCAAGAGGCGTTCGAAAATTGTGCGACTCTTCGCTAAACAGTCACTGTCTCGAAACATCTGCGCCACTTCTCGCTCATTGATTTGCCCTCCGGAGACATTACTTTGTTCCATCTCTTTCGACTGCATGTTCTCCTGTTACAAAGCCCAATTTTGTGTATTCTCGAAATTTTCGCTAGATTTTGGCCAATATATCAGGAAAACATGAAGTGGAAAGAGATATACTAAATTTCAGCTTCAAAGGCATCGCTTAAATGTATCAAATCAGAGGCGCAGGCCTTTCAAGAGGCATTCGAAAATTCTGCGTGTCTTCGTTAAACAGTCACTGTCTCGAAACATCTGCGCCACTTCTCGCTCATTGATTTGCCCTCCGGAGACGTTACTTTGTGCCATCTCTTTCGACGGCATGTTCTCCTGTTACAAAGCCCAATTTTGTGTATTCTGAAAATTTTCGCTAGATTGTGGCCAATAAATCAGGAGAACATGAAGTCAAAAGAGGTATACTAAATTTCAGCTTCGAAGGCATCGCCTTAAAGTTGCAAATCAGAGGCGCAGGCCTTTCAAGAGGCGTTCGAAAATTCTGCGTTTCTTCGTTAAACAGTCACTGTCTCGAAATATCTGCGCCACTTCTCGCTCTTTGATTTGCTCTCCGGAGACGTTACTTTGTGCCACCTCTTTCGACGGCATGTTCTCCTGTTACAAAGCCCAATTTTGAGCATTCTCGAAATTTTCGCCAGATTTTGGCCAATATATCAGGAAAACATGAAGTGGAAAGAGATATACTAAATTTCAGCTTCAAAGGCATCGCTTAAATGTATCAAATCAGAGGCGCAGGCATTTCAAGCGGCGTTCGAAAATTCTGCGTCTCTTCGTTAAACAGTCACTGTCTCGAAATATCTGCGCCACTTCTCGCTCTTTGATTTGCTCTCCGGAGACGTTACTTTGTGCCACCTCTTTCGACGGCATGTTCTCCTGTTACAAAGCCCAATTTTGAGCATTCTCGAAATTTTCGCCAGATTTTGGCCAATATATCAGGAGAAAATGAAGTGGAAAGAGGTATACTAAATTTCAGCTTCAAAGGCATCGCTTAAATGTATCAAATCAGAGGCGCAGGCATTTCAAGAGGCGTTCGAAAATTGTGCGACTCTTCGCTAAACAGTCACTGTCTCGAAACATCTGCGCCACTTCTCGCTCATTGATTTGCCCTCCGGAGACGTTACTTTGTGCCATCTCTTTCGACGGCATGTTCTCCTGTTACAAAGCTCAATTTTGTGTATTCTCGAAATTTTCGCCAGATTTTGGCCAATATATCAGGAGAAAATGATGTGGAAAGAGGTATACTAAATTTCAGCTTCAAAGGCACCGCCATAAAGTTGCAAATCAGAGGCGCAGGCCTTTCAAGAGGCGTTCGAAAATTCTGCGTGTCTTCGTTAAACAGTCACTGTCTCGAAACACCTGCGCCACTTCTCGCTCATTGATTTGCCCTCCGGAGACGTTACTTTGTGCCATCTCTTTCGACGGCATGTTCTCCTGTTACAAAGCCCAATTTTGAGCATTCTCGAATTTTTCGCCAGATTTTGGCCAATATATCAGGAGAAAATGAAGTGGAAAGAGGTATACTAAATTTCAGCTTCAAAGGCACCGCCTTAAAGTTGCAAATCAGAGGCGCAGGCCTTTCAAGAGGCATTCGAAAATTCTGCGTGTCTTCGTTAAACAGTCAGTGTCTCGAAACATCTGCGCCACTTCTCGCTCATTGATTTGCCCTCCGGAGACGTTACTTTGTGCCATCTCTTTCGACGGCATGTTCTCCTGTTACAAAGCCCAATTTTGTGTATTCTGAAAATTTTCGCTAGATTTTGGCCAATATATCAGGAAAACATGAAGTGGAAAGAGGTATACTAAATTTCAGCTTCAAAGGCATCGCTTAAATGTATCAAATCAGAGGCGCAGGCATTTCAAGAGGCGTTCGAAAATTCTGCGACTCTTCGCTAAACAGTCACTGTCTCGAAACATCTGCGCCACTTCTCGCTCATTGATTTGCCCTCCGGAGACGTTACTTTGTGCCATCTCTTTCGACGGCATGTTCTCCTGTTACAAAGCTCAATTTTGTGTATTCTCGAAATTTTCGCCAGATTTTGGCCAATATATCAGGAGAAAATGATGTGGAAAGAGGTATACTAAATTTCAGCTTCAAAGGCACCGCCATAAAGTTGCAAATCAGAGGCGCAGGCCTTTCAAGAGGCGTTCGAAAATTCTGCGTGTCTTCGTTAAACAGTCACTGTCTCGAAATATCTGCGCCACTTCTCGCTCTTTGATTTGCTCTCCGGAGACGTTACTTTGTGCCACCTCTTTCGACGGCATGTTCTCCTGTTACAAAGCCCAATTTTGAGCATTCTCGAATTTTTCGCCAGATTTTGGCCAATAT
Source organism: Andrena cerasifolii (assembly GCF_050908995.1). Lineage (NCBI taxonomy): Eukaryota > Metazoa > Arthropoda > Insecta > Hymenoptera > Andrenidae > Andrena > Andrena cerasifolii. Next base: position 6,172 of record NW_027485135.1, on the reverse strand, counting down.
ATCAGGAGAAAATGAAGTGGAAAGAGGTATACTAAATTTCAGCTTCAAAGGCACCGCCTTAAAGTTGCAAATCAGAGGCGCAGGCCTTTCAAGAGGCATTCGAAAATTCTGCGTGTCTTCGTTAAACAGTCAGTGTCTCGAAACATCTGCGCCACTTCTCGCTCATTGATTTGCCCTCCGGAGACGTTACTTTGTGCCATCTCTTTCGACGGCATGTTCTCCTGTTACAAAGCCCAATTTTGTGTATTCTGAAAATTTTCGCTAGATTTTGGCCAATATATCAGGAAAACATGAAGTGGAAAGAGGCATACTAAATTTCAGCTTCAAAGGCATCGCTTAAATGTATCAAATCAGAGGCGCAGGCATTTCAAGAGGCGTTCGAAAATTGTGCGACTCTTCGCTAAACAGTCACTGTCTCGAAACATCTGCGCCACTTCTCGCTCATTGATTTGCCCTCCGGAGACATTACTTTGTTCCATCTCTTTCGACTGCATGTTCTCCTGTTCCAAAGCCCAATTTTGTGTATTCTCGAAATTTTCGCTAGATTTTGGCCAATATATCAGGAAAACATGAAGTGGAAAGAGATATACTAAATTTCAGCTTCGAAGGCATCGCTTAAATGTATCAAATCAGAGGCGCAGGCCTTTCAAGAGGCATTCGAAAATTCTGCGTGTCTTCGTTAAACAGTCACTGTCTCGAAACATCTGCGCCACTTCTCGCTCATTGATTTGCCCTCCGGAGACGTTACTTTGTGCCATCTCTTTCGACGGCATGTTCTCCTGTTACAAAGCCCAATTTTGTGTATTCTGAAAATTTTCGCTAGATTGTGGCCAATAAATCAGGAGAACATGAAGTCAAAAGAGGTATACTAAATTTCAGCTTCGAAGGCATCGCCTTAAAGTTGCAAATCAGAGGCGCAGGCCTTTCAAGAGGCGTTCGAAAATTCTGCGTTTCTTCGTTAAACAGTCACTGTCTCGAAATATCTGCGCCACTTCTCGCTCTTTGATTTGCTCTCCAGAGACGTTACTTTGTGCCATCTCTTTCGACGGCATGTTCTCCTGTTACAAAGCCCAATTATGTGCATTCTGAAAATTTTCGCTAGATTTTGGCTAATATATCAGGAAAACATGAAGTGGAAAGAGATATACTAAATTTCTGCTTCAAAGGTATCGCTTAAATGTATCAAATCAGAGGCGCAGGCATTTCAAGAGGCGTTCGAAAATTCTGCGTCTCTTCGTTAAACAGTCACTGTCTCGAAATATCTGCGCCACTTCTCGCTCTTTGATTTGCTCTCCGGAGACGTTACTTTGTGCCACCTCTTTCGACGGCATGTTCTCCTGTTACAAAGCCCAATTTTGAGCATTCTCGAAATTTTCGCCAGATTTTGGCCAATATATCAGGAGAAAATGAAGTGGAAAGAGGTATACTAAATTTCAGCTTCAAAGGCACCGCCTTAAAGTTGCAAATCAGAGGCGCAGGCCTTTCAAGAGGCATTCGAAAATTCTGCGTTTCTTCGTTAAACAGTCACTGTCTCGAAATATCTGCGCCACTTCTCGCTCTTTGATTTGCTCTCCAGAGACGTTACTTTGTGCCATCTCTTTCGACGGCATGTTCTCCTGTTACAAAGCCCAATTATGTGCATTCTGAAAATTTTCGCTAGATTTTGGCCAATATATCAGGAAAACATGAAGTGGAAAGAGATATACTAAATTTCTGCTTCAAAGGTATCGCTTAAATGTATCAAATCAGAGGCGCAGGCATTTCAAGAGGCGTTCGAAAATTCTGCGTCTCTTCGTTAAACAGTCACTGTCTCGAAATATCTGCGCCACTTCTCGCTCTTTGATTTGCTCTCCGGAGACGTTACTTTGTGCCACCTCTTTCGACGGCATGTTCTCCTGTTACAAAGCCCAATTTTGAGCATTCTCGAAATTTTCGCCAGATTTTGGCCAATATATCAGGAGAAAATGAAGTGGAAAGAGGTATACTAAATTTCAGCTTCAAAGGCACCGCCTTAAAGTTGCAAATCAGAGGCGCAGGCCTTTCAAGAGGCATTCGAAAATTCTGCGTGTCTTCGTTAAACAGTCACTGTCTCGAAACATCTGCGCCACTTCTCGCTCATTGATTTGCCCTCCGGAGACGTTACTTTGTGCCATCTCTTTCGACGGCATGTTCTCCTGTTACAAAGCCCAATTTTGTGCATTCTGAAAATTTTCGCTAGATTTTGGCCAATATATCAGGAAAACATGAAGTGGAAAGAGGTATACTAAATTTCAGCTTCAAAGGCATCGCTTAAATGTATCAAATCAGAGGCGCAGGCATTTCAAGAGGCGTTCGAAAATTGTGCGACTCTTCGCTAAACAGTCACTGTCTCGAAACATCTGCGCCTCTTCTCGCTCATTGATTTGCCCTCCGGAGACGTTACTTTGTGCCATCTCTTTCGACGGCATGTTCTCCTGTTACAAAGCCCAATTATGTGCATTCTGAAAATTTTCGCTAGATTTTGGCCAATATATCAGGAAAACATGAAGTGGAAAGAGATATACTAAATTTCTGCTTCAAAGGTATCGCTTAAATGTATCAAATCAGAGGCGCAGGCATTTCAAGAGGCGTTCGAAAATTCTGCGTCTCTTCGTTAAACAGTCACTGTCTCGAAATATCTGCGCCACTTCTCGCTCTTTGATTTGCTCTCCGGAGACGTTACTTTGTGCCACCTCTTTCGACGGCATGTTCTCCTGTTACAAAGCCCAATTTTGAGTATTCTCGAAATTTTCGCCAGATTTTGGCCAATATATCAGGAGAAAATGAAGTGGAAAGAGGTATACTAAATTTCAGCTTCAAAGGCACCGCCTTAAAGTTGCAAATCAGAGGCGCAGGCCTTTCAAGAGGCATTCGAAAATTCTGCGTGTCTTCGTTAAACAGTCACTGTCTCGAAACATCTGCGCCACTTCTCGCTCATTGATTTGCCCTCCGGAGACGTTACTTTGTGCCATCTCTTTCGACGGCATGTTCTCCTGTTACAAAGCCCAATTTTGTGCATTCTGAAAATTTTCGCTAGATTTTGGCCAATATATCAGGAAAACATGAAGTGGAAAGAGGTATACTAAATTTCAGCTTCAAAGGCATCGCTTAAATGTATCAAATCAGAGGCGCAGGCATTTCAAGAGGCGTTCGAAAATTGTGCGACTCTTCGCTAAACAGTCACTGTCTCGAAACATCTGCGCCTCTTCTCGCTCATTGATTTGCCCTCCGGAGACGTTACTTTGTGCCATCTCTTTCGACGGCATGTTCTCCTGTTACAAAGCTCAATTTTGTGTATTCTCGAAATTTTCGCCAGATTTTGGCCAATATATCAGGAGAAAATGATGTGGAAAGAGGTATACTAAATTTCAGCTTCAAAGGCACCGCCTTAAAGTTGCAAATCAGAGGCGCAGGCCTTTCAAGAGGCGTTCGAAAATTCTGCGTGTCTTCGTTAAACAGTCACTGTCTCGAAATATCTGCGCCACTTCTCGCTCTTTGATTTGCTCTCCTGAGACGTTACTTTGTGCCACCTCTTTCGACGGCATGTTCTCCTGTTACAAAGCCCAATTTTGAGCATTCTCGAATTTTTCGCCAGATTTTGGCCAATATATCAGGAGAAAATGAAGTGGAAAGAGGTATACTAAATTTCAGCTTCAAAGGCACCGCCTTAAAGTTGCAAATCAGAGGCGCAGGCCTTTCAAGAGGCATTCGAAAATTCTGCGTGTCTTCGTTAAACAGTCAGTGTCTCGAAACATCTGCGCCACTTCTCGCTCATTGATTTGCCCTCCGGAGACGTTACTTTGTGCCATCTCTTTCGACGGCATGTTCTCCTGTTACAAAGCCCAATTTTGTGTATTCTGAAAATTTTCGCTAGATTTTGGCCAATATATCAGGAAAACATGAAGTGGAAAGAGGTATACTAAATTTCAGCTTCAAAGGCATCGCTTAAATGTATCAAATCAGAGGCGCAGGCATTTCAAGAGGCGTTCGAAAATTGTGCGACTCTTCGCTAAACAGTCACTGTCTCGAAACATCTGCGCCACTTCTCGCTCATTGATTTGCCCTCCGGAGACATTACTTTGTTCCATCTCTTTCGACTGCATGTTCTCCTGTTACAAAGCCCAATTTTGTGTATTCTCGAAATTTTCGCTAGATTTTGGCCAATATATCAGGAAAACATGAAGTGGAAAGAGATATACTAAATTTCAGCTTCAAAGGCATCGCTTAAATGTATCAAATCAGAGGCGCAGGCATTTCAAGAGGCGTTCGAAAATTCTGCGTCTCTTCGTTAAACAGTCACTGTCTCGAAATATCTGCGCCACTTCTCGCTCTTTGATTTGCTCTCCGGAGACGTTACTTTGTGCCACCTCTTTCGACGGCATGTTCTCCTGTTACAAAGCCCAATTTTGAGCATTCTCGAAATTTTCGCCAGATTTTGGCCAATATATCAGGAGAAAATGAAGTGGAAAGAGGTATACTAAATTTCAGCTTCAAAGGCACCGCCTTAAAGTTGCAAATCAGAGGCGCAGGCCTTTCAAGAGGCATTCGAAAATTCTGCGTGTCTTCGTTAAACAGTCACTGTCTCGAAACATCTGCGCCACTTCTCGCTCATTGATTTGCCCTCCGGAGACGTTACTTTGTGCCATCTCTTTCGACGGCATGTTCTCCTGTTACAAAGCCCAATTTTGTGCATTCTGAAAATTTTCGCTAGATTTTGGCCAATATATCAGGAAAACATGAAGTGGAAAGAGGTATACTAAATTTCAGCTTCAAAGGCATCGCTTAAATGTATCAAATCAGAGGCGCAGGCCTTTCAAGAGGCATTCGAAAATTCTGCGTGTCTTCGTTAAACAGTCACTGTCTCGAAACATCTGCGCCACTTCTCGCTCATTGATTTGCCCTCCGGAGACGTTACTTTGTGCCATCTCTTTCGACGGCATGTTCTCCTGTTACAAAGCCCAATTTTGTGTATTCTGAAAATTTTCGCTAGATTGTGGCCAATAAATCAGGAGAACATGAAGTCAAAAGAGGTATACTAAATTTCAGCTTCGAAGGCATCGCCTTAAAGTTGCAAATCAGAGGCGCAGGCCTTTCAAGAGGCGTTCGAAAATTCTGCGTTTCTTCGTTAAACAGTCACTGTCTCGAAATATCTGCGCCACTTCTCGCTCTTTGATTTGCTCTCCAGAGACGTTACTTTGTGCCATCTCTTTCGACGGCATGTTCTCCTGTTACAAAGCCCAATTTTGTGCATTCTGAAAATTTTCGCTAGATTTTGGCCAATATATCAGGAAAACATGAAGTGGAAAGAGATATACTAAATTTCAGCTTCAAAGGCATCGCTTAAATGTATCAAATCAGAGGCGCAGGCATTTCAAGAGGCGTTCGAAAATTCTGCGTCTCTTCGTTAAACAGTCACTGTCTCGAAATATCTGCGCCACTTCTCGCTCTTTGATTTGCTCTCCGGAGACGTTACTTTGTGCCACCTCTTTCGACGGAATGTTCTCCTGTTACAAAGCCCAATTTTGTGTATTCTCGAAATTTTCGCTAGATTTTGGCCAATATATCAGGAAAACATGAAGTGGAAAGAGATATACTAAATTTCAGCTTCAAAGGCATCGCTTAAATGTATCAAATCAGAGGCGCAGGCCTTTCAAGAGGCATTCGAAAATTCTGCGTGTCTTCGTTAAACAGTCACTGTCTCGAAACATCTGCGCCACTTCTCGCTCATTGATTTGCCCTCCGGAGACGTTACTTTGTGCCATCTCTTTCGACGGCATGTTCTCCTGTTACAAAGCCCAATTTTGTGTATTCTGAAAATTTTCGCTAGATTGTGGCCAATAAATCAGGAGAACATGAAGTCAAAAGAGGTATACTAAATTTCAGCTTCGAAGGCATCGCCTTAAAGTTGCAAATCAGAGGCGCAGGCCTTTCAAGAGGCGTTCGAAAATTCTGCGTTTCTTCGTTAAACAGTCACTGTCTCGAAATATCTGCGCCACTTCTCGCTCTTTGATTTGCTCTCCAGAGACGTTACTTTGTGCCATCTCTTTCGACGGCATGTTCTCCTGTTACAAAGCCCAATTTTGTGCATTCTGAAAATTTTCGCTAGATTTTGGCCAATATATCAGGAAAACATGAAGTGGAAAGAGATATACTA